>NC_056733.1:942249612-942527112 GCF_019279795.1 Protopterus annectens
AACCAGCACACATAACCCACAACTTTACATACCTCCTACACCCACCTGTACAACCAGCACACATAACCCACAACTTTACATACCTCCTACACCCACCTGTACAACCAGCACACATAACCCACAACTTTACATACCTCCTACACCCACCTGTACAACCAGCACACATAACCCACAACTTTACATACCTCCTACACCCACCTGTACAACCAGCACACATAACCCACAACTTTACATACCTCCTACACCCACCTGTACAACCAGCACACATAACCCACAACTTTACATACCTCCTACACCCACCTGTACAACCAGCACACATAACCCACAACTTTACATACCTCCTACACCCACCTGTACAACCAGCACACATAACCCACAACTTTACATACCTCCTACACCCACCTGTACAACCAGCACACATAACCCACAACTTTACATACCTCCTACACCCACCTGTACAACCAGCACACATAACCCACAACTTTACATACCTCCTACACCCACCTGTACAACCAGCACACATAACTACAACTTTACATACCTCCTACACCCACCTGTACAACCAGCACACATAACCCACAACTTTACATACCTCCTACACCCACCTGTACAACCAGCACACATAACCCACAACTTTACATACCTCCTACACCCACCTGTACAACCAGCACACATAACCCACAACTTTACATACCTCCTACACCCACCTGTACAACCAGCACACATAACCCACAACTTTACATACCTCCTACACCCACCTGTACAACCAGCACACATAACCCACAACTTTACATACCTCCTACACCCACCTGTACAACCAGCACACATAACCCACAACTTTACATACCTCCTACACCCACCTGTACAACCAGCACACATAACCCACAACTTTACATACCTCCTACACCCACCTGTACAACCAGCACACATAACCCACAACTTTACATACCTCCTACACCCACCTGTACAACCAGCACACATAACCCACAACTTTACATACCTCCTACACCCACCTGTACAACCAGCACACATAACCCACAACTTTACATACCTCCTACACCCACCTGTACAACCAGCACACATAACCCACAACTTTACATACCTCCTACACCCACCTGTACAACCAGCACACATAACCCACAACTTTACATACCTCCTACACCCACCTGTACAACCAGCACACATAACCCACAACTTTACATACCTCCTACACCCACCTGTACAACCAGCACACATAACCCACAACTTTACATACCTCCTACACCCACCTGTACAACCAGCACACATAACCCACAACTTTACATACCTCCTACACCCACCTGTACAACCAGCACACATAACCCACAACTTTACATACCTCCTACACCCACCTGTACAACCAGCACACATAACCCACAACTTTACATACCTCCTACACCCACCTGTACAACCAGCACACATAACCCACAACTTTACATACCTCCTACACCCACCTGTACAACCAGCACACATAACCCACAACTTTACATACCTCCTACACCCACCTGTACAACCAGCACACATAACCCACAACTTTACATACCTCCTACACCCACCTGTACAACCAGCACACATAACCCACAACTTTACATACCTCCTACACCCACCTGTACAACCAGCACACATAACCCACAACTTTACATACCTCCTACACCCACCTGTACAACCAGCACACATAACCCACAACTTTACATACCTCCTACACCCACCTGTACAACCAGCACACATAACCCACAACTTTACATACCTCCTACACCCACCTGTACAACCAGCACACATAACCCACAACTTTACATACCTCCTACACCCACCTGTACAACCAGCACACATAACCCACAACTTTACATACATCCTACACCCACCGGTACAACCAGCACACATAACCCACAACTTTACATACATCCTACACCCACCGGTACAACCAGCACACATAACCCACAACTTTACATACCTCCTACACCCACCTGTACAACCAGCACACATAACCCACAACTTTACATACCTCCTACACCCACCTGTACAACCAGCACACATAACCCACAACTTTACATACCTCCTACACCCACCTGTACAACCAGCACACATAACCCACAACTTTACATACCTCCTACACCCACCTGTACAACCAGCACACATAACCCACAACTTTACATACCTCCTACACCCACCTGTACAACCAGCACACATAACCCACAACTTTACATACCTCCTACACCCACCTGTACAACCAGCACACATAACCCACAACTTTACATACCTCCTACACCCACCTGTACAACCAGCACACATAACCCACAACTTTACATACCTCCTACACCCACCTGTACAACCAGCACACATAACCCACAACTTTACATACCTCCTACACCCATCTGTACAACCAGCACACATAACCCACAACTTTACATACCTCCTACACCCACCTGTACAACCATCACACATAACCCACAACTTTACATACCTCCTACACCCACCTGTACAACCAGCACACATAACCCACAACTTTACATACCTCCTACACCCACCTGTACAACCAGCACACATAACCCACAACTTTACATACCTCCTACACCCACCTGTACAACCAGCACACATAACCCACAACTTTACATACCTCCTACACCCACCTGTACAACCAGCACACATAACCCACAACTTTACATACCTCCTACACTCACCTGTACAACCAGCACACATAACCCACAACTTTATATACCTCCTACACCCACCTGTACAACCAGCACACATAACCCACAACTTTACATACCTCCTACACCCACCTGTACAACCAGCACACATAACCCACAACTTTACACACCTCCTACACCCACCTGTACAACCAGCACACATAACCCACAACTTTACATACCTCCTACACCCACCTGTACAACCAGCACACATAACCCACAACTTTACATACCTCCTACACCCACCTGTACAACCAGCACACATAACCCACAACTTTACATACCTCTTACACCCACCTGTACAACCAGCACACATAACCCACAACTTTATATACCTCCTACACCCACCTGTACAACCAGCACACATAACCCACATTTATCAAGTTACTCAGACATCCACCCTAGCTTATTCACAGCTAATGCCTCTGTACTATGCAAAGTGAAAATTCTACCTCTCCAAAGACACTCCCTTTATCATACCACCAGCAGCAACTACACCATTTTTAGGAAAAAACTGAGAAGTATAAACTACACAATTTGCCAAAGCACTATTTCCCAGTGTGGTGATGTACAACCCAACCCAGGCCCAGGCCCCCTCAGTTCCAGCAAACCCAGAAAATCTCTTATGCTATCAACCATAAATCTCCGAAGCCTTAGAAACAAGATACCTGAATTCCATGTGTAGAATTCTAAGTACAACCCAGATATTATAGCAGCTACTGAAACCTGGTTGAAATCATATATAAAAGACACTGATTTTCTCCCCCCAAGCTACTCATGCCTGAGAGTTGATCGACCCAACAAGAGAGGACGAGGGGTAGCAATACACTTCCCTAGCAATTACACATTAATTCCCTACTCAAAACCAACACCAAACTTCTCCCCAGCCGAAGTACTAATCTCTATATTAAAACTTAACAACCATAAAAACATTTGCATAATTGCTCTTTATATTCCTCCAGGAAGCAACATACCAGTATTGGAAAACATACTTGCCTGGACTTCCCAAAATATAGATAATGAAACCATCATTCTAGGTGATGTAAATATCGATTGGCTAGATATAGGCCACAACAACCCCTCATAAAACAAATCTTTACAGCTTCTCCCAACTAACTGAAGACATCACCAGACCTCACAAAAAGTACAACTGGGGCTCCACAATAGACTGGATATTAGTGTCCCACCCTAACAATATCATCACTGCAGACATACTACCTAATACAATTAGTGACCACCACCCAGCATATATCCTACTCAAAACCACCCCAACTCCAGGCCAATACAACACCAATACAAATCAACCAAAAATTTGACTAAGTTCCAGTCATCCATATTTAATGAAACCTTGGCTAAAGTAAACTGGAAACCCCTCAAATCCCTGCCACTTAACGAGGCTGTTAAATTCTTTAACTCAACATCCTAAATAGGCAAGCACCCATCCACCAAAAACAAATAAAACATAACCATGCATGCTGGCTCTCAAAATACACCAAAGAAGTAATGTCCGCAAGGGATATAATCTGGAAATCATGGCAGAAAAACATAGAACCCTCAACTCTACAACATTACAAGCAACTCCATAACCAGGCAAAATGTCTAATAACCCCTGATAAAAAAGCTCACCGCCTCCACCTACAAAGCCAACATAAAAATAATCCCCAAAAATTCTGGTCCTCCATCAGCCAACTATTACATCAGGTTCTCAAAGCAACCCATCACCTGACCCACACAACCCCCCCATTGAACTTGCCCTCCTATTCAATTCCTACTTCATTGACACCATAGCTGACCTAACCCCCACCTTTCCTACAGCTAGCACCACCACCACCAAGACAGCTGATGACCAAACCATCCCAGAAACAATCCTGCCCTCAACTCTAACCTAAAATTCTCCCCATACCCATTGCCACAATAAAAAAACTTTTACTTAAGCTAAAACCCTGTACTCTAGCCCCTGACAATCGACCCCCACACTTACTGCAGTGAGCTGCAAATTCTGTAGCTTATCCCATTAGTGTACTCATTAACAGATCAATTAAAGAGTCCCTTGTCCCAGACATCTGGAAAAAAGCATTCATTCTCCCCTTACACAAAGGCGGCACCAACGGAGACACCACAAACTTTCGACTCATAGCAATTCTCTCACCCCTCTCTAAAATACTGGAAAAATGCATCCACGCCCAACTCCCCAACCACCTGCATGAAAATCAAATGTTATCATCCACTCAGGATGGTGTCAGACCAGGACACAGCACCACTACGCCCTCCTGTCCTTCCTTGATACAGTCTCAGCATGGTGTCAAACCAGGACACAGCACCACTACCACCCTCCTATCCTTCCTTGATACAGTCTCAGCATGGTGTCAGACCAGGACACAACACAACTACCGCCCTCCTATCCTTCCTTGATACAGTCTCAGCATGGTTTCAGACCAGGACACAGCACCACTACCCCCCTCCAATCCTTCCTTGATACAGTTTCAGCATGGTGTCAGACCAGGACACAGTACCACTACCGCCCTCCTATCTTTCCTTGATACAGTCTCAGCATGGTGTCAGACCAGGACACAGCACCACTACCACCCTCCTATCCTTCCTTGATACAGTTAAGTGAGCACAAAGCCAATAAAAGCCAAAAAAGTTTATTACAAACTGATAAGGTTAGCGCTTTCGGTGGAGACTGTGCTTCACCTTCTTCAGACAATGGTTAAACCAATTAAAACACCTTTTATATAATTGATGAATCAATTAAACAATTAAATAAGTCCCTCAATATAAACTTAAAGAACCACATTTTAAAACATAGTCCATAAAAGATCCATACGACTCAAATAAATAAATATATACAAAAAGTGCTACAAGCCATTAGCAATATAGCCGCTCATATTACAAAAAAATGATACTATAAGCACAAGTTCGAACATTAAAGACATGCAATTCATATAACTCATATCGATGTGCATGTAAATTGAAAAACATATAATGTTAGATAAAAGATCCTATGCATATCGAACCAAGAAATATGAAGTAGCACTTCAAAACACTGTAAATCCAAAAAACAAGTGCCAGGGAACGTTGAAACACGGTTCAATAAGTTTATTCCACCAAAAGCTAAAATCACAATGAATGCTGAGACCAACAGTATACTATATTAACGCTCTTAACATAAATACTTCAGATATGCGTTTTCGCCCTTACACATAGGACTTCATCAGACAATATACTTCAGTTAAAACACATTTAAATAGTAAATGAATTGAATTTAATTAAATTAATTATCCACAGAACTTTCATCTATTTCTAAAATTAATTGTGAAACTATGAGTGTGGTTTATGCTGCTTGTTGTGACCAATGCGCTGCATTTTATATAGGCAAAACTGAGAGAAAAATAAAACAGTGGATTTACGAACATCAATATGCCATAAGTAAAAATGATCTTAACGCATTAGCCAGGCACACAAAAGAGTACCCCAATCATAAATTTAAATTTTTTATTTTACAACAAAGGTTAATAGATATTAGGGGGGACCTTGGCAATTACTTTTAGAAATAGATGAATTAGTATGGCAAATAAGAACTATGGCACATATTTCTCCAGGTTTAAATGAATATGTGTCTATAATGAGCATTCTTAAACTTTTGGCTCTGAGAAGATAAACCTTTTGAATAATGTTACACATAATATATAAAATATACAAATTATTTGCATTTGCACAAAGGGAATATTTGAATTTATAATACACATAGCACTGCATATAGCACAGTGCATATATAGTGACATTTATGACATTTATTACATCTCTATATATTTTAAGTCACGGAACGGTGACCTTAGGACTGATAGTTAGTCCAACAAAATGTCATCTTAGTTTAGTATAAGTATACAGTGCACACGTGGAGATATGTGTTACATTGTTGTCTTTTAAAAGTCACGGAATGATGACTTTAGGACTAACAGCAATTCCGACAAAGTGTGACGCTAGTTAATTATAAGGTAGTTCTTAATAGAATATATAACTTGATATCCCCATTGAGTTTTGTAGTATAAAGGTTTTATTATAGATTGTAATGCGTATAGGTAGTGACATTCATTACACTTTTGTTTAATTCAAAGCATGGTAATAATATACATATATATTTCTTGCTTACTGCAGGCTTGCCTTCGAGGATATGCATAGGATCTTTTATCTAACATTATATGTTTTTCAATTTACATGCACATCGATATGAGTTATATGAATTGCATGTCTTTAATGTTCGAACTTGTGCTTATCGTACTATTCTTTTGTAATATGAGCGGCTATATTGCTAATGGCTTGTAGCACTTTATGTATATATTTATTTATTTGAGTCGTATGGATCTTTTATGGACTAAGTTTTAAAATGTGGTTCTTTAAGTTTATATTAAGGGACTTATTTAATTGTTTAATTGATTCATCAATTATATAAAAGGTGTATTAATTGGTTTAACCGTTGTCTGAGGAAGGTGAAGCACAGCCTCCACCGAAAGCGCTAACCTTATCAGTTTGTAATAAACTTTCTTGGTTTTTATTGGTTTCGTGCTCGCTTAACTTTTAGTTAGTTTGTTTCGTTTAGTGTTAAGTCTTCCTTGATACAGTCTCAGCATGGTTTCAGACCAGGACACAGCACCACTACCGCACTCCTATCCTTCCTTGAAACAGTCTCAGCATGGTTTCAGACCAGGACACAGCACCACTACCGCCCTTGTATCCTTCCTTGATACAAGCTCAGCATGGTGTCAGACCAGGACACAGTGCCACTACCACCTCCTATCCTTCCTTGATACAGTCTCAGCATGGTGTCAGACCAGGGCACAGCACCACTACCACCTCCTATCCTTCCTTGATACAGTCTCAGCATGGTGTCAGACCAGGGCACAGCACCACTACCGCCCTCCTATCCTTCCTTAATACAGTCTCAGCATGGTTCCAGACCAGCACACAACACCACTACCGCCATCCTATCCTTCCTTGATATAGTCTCAGCATAGTGTCAGACCAGGACACAACACCACTACCGCCCTCCTATCCTTCCTTGTTACAGTCTCAGCATGGTTTCAGACCAGGACACAGCACCACTACCCCCTCATATCCTTCCTTGATACAAGCTCAGCATGGTTTCAGACCCGGACACAGCACCACTTCTGCCCTCCTATCTTTCCTTGATACAGTCTCAGCATGGTTTCAGACCAGGACTCAGCACCACTACCAGCCTCCTATCCTTCCTTGATACAGTCTCAGCATGGTTTCAGACCAGGACACAGCACCACTACTGCTCCCCTATCCTTCCTTGATAAAGTCTCAGCATGGTGTCAGACCAGGGCACAGCACCACTACCACCCTCCTATCCTTCCTTGATACAGTCTCAGCATGGTTTCAGACCAGGACACAGCACCACTACTGCTCCCCTATCCTTCCTTGATACAGTCTCAGCATGGTTTCAGACCCGGACACAGCACCACTACTGCCCTCCTATCTTTCCTTGATACAGTCTCAGCATGGTGTCAGACCAGGGCACAGCACCACTACCGCCCTCCTATCCTTCCTTGATACAGTCTCAGCATGGTGTCAGACCAGGGCACAGCACCACTACCGCCCTCCTATCCTTCCTTGATACAGCCTCAGCATGGTTTCAGACCAGGACGCAGCACCACTACCGCCCTCCTATCCTTGCTTGATACAGTCTCAGCATGGTTTCAGACCAGGACACTGCACCACTACCCCCCTCCTATCCTTCCTTGATACAGTCTCAGCATGGTTTCAGACCAGGACACAGCACCATTACCGCCCTCCTATCCTTCCTTAATACAGTTAACAGGGCACGGGATTCTGGTAAAATTATTGCTTCACCTTTCCTTGACACCTCCAAAGCTTTTGATACCATTTCCCACACTATTCTACTCTCTAAACTTTCCATCCTCCACATTTCTCCCCCTACCCTACGATGGTTCAACAGCCCTCTCTCCAATAGGCAGTAATCCACCAAATGGCAACAGTCTTGCTCTCCCTTCCTCAATACTTCCACAGGGGTACCCCAAGGCTCCATACTTTGTCCTCTTTTATTTAGCATCTTTATTAACAACTTTTACACCACTCTCGGACAATGGTCAGTAATCCAGTATGCTGATGACTCTACAATAATATGCACTGCAAATTCCAGCTCTGAGCTCCAGCAAATTACCCAGAATGCCCTCACATCTACTGAATCTTGGATGCTTAACAATCATCTTGCCCTAAATTAAAAAAACTAAACTAGTAATTTTTACTCCTAGGAAAACCACTCCATTTGATAAAAAACTCTTCACTATACAAACCCAGGACCATACCACTATAGACGTTGTCCCACAAACTAAATTACTAGGCATTATTATAGATGAAAACCTTAACTTTAACCTACACATAAACAATAACATCAAAAAACACACCAAAATCTCGGTGTGCTCTACAGGCACCAACACTTTCTTAGCCTCTCTACTAGATAAACACTTGCTACGACCTTTTTATTACCCTTTCTCCTTTATGGTGCCCCTCTCCTCACTAATATCCAAAATTCTACAAAATCCAAACTTGCTATGTGTTACAACAGAATAGCAAAATTTGCCACCAAGGCCAAATTCTCATCCCACCACTGTAAGTCACTGAAACAATTAGGGTGGCTGGAACTCCCCCACCATCTCTCATTCTCCCAACTAACTACTGTGAACAAAATAATCTAGAGACCCACAGACTGTCCTGCTCTCTCAACTCTACTTGCCAAATACCATCCCAGCAGGCATCTAAGATCTGAAAATCATCTACTTCTAAAAGTAGATAAGCCCCCCTTACCTGCTGGTCAACTCCTCTATTCCTTCACCATCACCAAACTATGGAACTCACTTCCACCTTCTATAAGAAACACAAGCAGCACCACCACCTTCAAACAGATACTGAAAAAATCATCTCAACCCTTCCTGGCTCTGTTCCTGCTCTATAACAACTCTTCCTGGCTATGTACCTGCTCTATAACAACCCTTCCTGGCTCTGTTCCTGCTCTATAACAACCCTTCCTGGCTATGTACCTGCTCTATAACAACCCTTCCTGGCTATGTTCCTGCTCTATAACAACCCTTCCTGGCTATGTTCCTGCTCTATAACAACCCTTCCTGGCTATGTTCCTGCTCTATAACAACCCTTCCTGGCTATGTACCTGCTCTATAACAACTCTTCCTGGCTATGTTCCTGCTCTATAACAACCCTTCCTGGCTCTGTTCCTGCTCTATAACAACTCTTCCTGGCTATGTACCTGCTCTATAACAACCCTTCCTGGCTATGTTCCTGCTCTATAACAACCCTTCCTGGCTATGTTCCTGCTCTATAACAACTCTTCCTGGCTATGTTTCTGCTCTATAACAACCCTTCCTGGCTATGTTCCTGCTCTATAACAACCCTTCCTGGCTATGTTCCTGCTCTATAACAACCCTTCCTGGCTATGTTCCTGCTCTATAACAACTCTTCCTGGCTATGTTCCTGCTCTATAACAACCCTTCCTGGCTATGTTCCTGCTGTATAACAACCCTTCCTGGCTATGTATCTGCTCAATAACCTAACCTCTTTACTCTCCTTATATGATTACTAAACTCCTGTGTCTTTTGCTACTAGTAACTGATGATACTTTCTCCATATTTATTTTTATCTTCACTTGTTGATTCTGGTACAATAATACTAATTAATATATCTCTGTTTATACCACTCTGATTGAATTCATTGAATTCTGCTTTAATGTATATTTTCTGTATATAGTACTCTAATCAAACAAACTAGATTCCTGCTTTTATGTATATATTCTGTATATGTTACTGTATTTACTATCTGTAACACTATTTCTACTTCTGCACCAATTAATGTTTATATATTTTTTCTGTATCTGTGTTCTTGTTGGAGCTTTTCTCCCTGGGCCTCCACTAAAAATGGGCTCTTTTAGGCCCAGTGGACTTTCCTGGTAAACAAATGCAATAAAATAAATAATAAATAAATAAGTTGGACGTGTGCAATGGCACTATGTTCAACAAATAGACTGCCTTACTAGCATATGAGTAGATTCCCAAAGCTTACCCAAGCTGGAAGGAAGAAGGATAAGGGTCCAGGTGCCCCTGCTGAATGGTCCTAATGAAGCCTGCTCTGGATTTAGAAAATTATGCCAGCCTGTAGTGCTTCATAAAGGTATTGAGACAGGAGCACGTTTCTGACTCTGGAATACTTCTATAGTCCATGCCTTTTCAATTAGCCAGTGAAAGGGAAAAGGCCCTGGTAGAATGCATCTTTACCTTGCCTGGATTCCACTTGCCATGGTGGGTGTAACAAAAAACAATACCAGAGGACAACCAACATGTAATGGTTTGCCTAGAGACAGGTTGAGGCTTCTTTGCCCCTGCATAGGAAATAAAAAGTCTTTCAGCCTTCCTGGCTAAATGGTTTCATTCTTTTGAGGTAGTGCCTGAGCTGCTAATGCACATCAAAGGTATGGAGTATTCTCCCTCTCTCCCTTAGTCTTAGTTTCTGGAAGAAACACAGGGAGGTTAATAGAGTGATTGAGGATGAATTCTGAGACCATTGTTGGCATGAAGGAGGGATTAGTGCATAACACAAATCTGTCCACATGGAAAATCAGGCAAGGTTATCCTACCATGAGATCTTACAGCTTAGAGACTCAATGTGCAGATGTCAGAGCAATAAGCAAAACAGTTTTCCATGTTAAGAACCTCAGATCAGGCTGAGCGGCAGGTTTGAAAAGTGGTAAGGTCAATTTCTCCAGAATGTAGCTGATATCCCATGAAGGAAGAATTTGCTTGTCAGACAGTATCACGTGCAATACCCTCTTTCATGACTGCTTTTACTAAAAGAAGAAAAAATTATGGGATCCACTGGCAGACAAGCAGAGATGGCAGATAAACACACCTTAATAAATGCATACTATAAACCATCCTGAAGCAGCTCACACAAATACTTCAAGACCACAGGGATGTTAACCTCAGGGGGCCCTCTATTCTCATTTAGGCACCACTTAGAAAACCTCATCTATTTGCAAACATAAGAATATTTAGTAGCAAGATTTTCTGGCTTCCTTTAACATCTGTTGCACATCCTCATGAAACAAGTCCCTAATAGGGCTCAAGACTGAATCCTCCTCCAGACTGTTCATTGTAGTTAAAATAAAAAAAAAGTTAAAATTAAGAAAATGCTGGCTAAGCATGAGGTTCCTCAAGCAGAGCTGTTTGATTTATTTATTTGTTGACATTTGATTACCGGCACAGTCCAACTGCAGGTTACCCATTTTCAGGGTTTGCCCAGGAATAAAAACTACAAAATATTACAAAAACATTTTAAAAATGATAATTTTACAATCTTTAAAAATAATACAAACATGTACAGTTTAAATAATTATACCAAATTAGACATAATGAGAAAACATTAGTTAACAATGCATACCACTTATATGACAATAATTCAAGATTTAGAGAAATTTTAGCCAGTTAATGGAGAAATTAAAGGTAAGTTAGCATAATACAAATGTGAATTGCAATATGAAGTGAGAGAAACAAATAGGGCTATGGTTTATTTAGAAAGAAAGTCAGAAGAGTGAAATTGGTTGAATTAAGGAAGTGAATGAATGACACGGTAAAGAGGTGTAAGGTATGAATAAGTACTTGTTCACGTTTTAAAAAAGGAATAGAGTTGGATGACAGTACATGCAGAGAAAACCTGAGATTTTCTGCTGTACCAGAGAAACTGGAAGAAATATGCTGTTTCGGGTCCAAATAAGCGACTGTACTGGTGTTCCACAGCAAGATGTGTTAATGAATAGGGCACATTATGTGTAAACTCAAAATCTGGCCTTGAGAAAGCAGCTAAGGCCTATGTTAGTAAAGATGTAATCATACCAGCAGAAAGAGCTGATTCTGACAAAACTGTGAAAGAAAGGAAAAGTAATAAAAATTGGAGACAACAGCGTGTTTGTGGAAAATTATTATAAACTCTAAACCAGGCAGAAGAGAAGCAATTTTATCCCAGCCATCAGAGACTGTCAAGAGGAAGGTGAAAGATTCAAGCTGCTGTATCCAACTGTCTTTAGAGTATTCTTCCTAGAGGATCAAAGACATTTTTGATGAAGAACAAGCTAAGGAGGAAATAAAAAGTTTGTCGAACAAAAAGTAAGACAGCAAGCAAAAGGTAAAAGGAACTCTGCTTCTCATTCTTCTGACAGCAAAGGCTTTATCAGTGAAACTGTTTCCAGTGTTCCAAAGTAAATGCTTGAGAGACTGAAGAAAAGCACAGGAATTGACTAAAAGAATCATGAGTACCTTGGACTTGAACCAGAGTCTGTTGTTGAGAGATGGAAATGAACAGAAACAACAGGAGAAAGACCAGCACCACTGGAATGACTGAATACATGTGAGATTACAAATCATCACTCACATTTGTGAAATATGACTTTGCAAGAAAAAGAGGTTGAGAAAGACTGGACTTTTGTTGATTATATTAAACTTGTGGTTGAACTGTAAAACATATACCCCACTATATGTCATTAATGCTCAGAAGGACACTAAAGGGAAAAGTGAGAGCAAAACAGGTTTTGTTCTTATTAATATCTTTATACATTTCATGATGTAGATTGAATGCTATATTGTAAAGCAGTTTTATATAGTGTGCAGTCAGAGTATTGTTTAAATATGTGTGTGTGTGGGGGGGTCTTTTTAATGACTGCTGTATATGTTAAATATGTTAAAATAAACAAAAACTTTTTTCATAGTAATAAGACATATAGACGTTACACCATAATAAGATAAGAAAGGGTGGGCAAAAATAAGTTTAAGTTAATATAATGTAACCTATAGCTGGTAGGGTGGGGTGTAAAAATTTACTGATTGTATTATATGAAGAAGTAAGATAATAATTTCCCTAAATTCTGCATGGGTGGGATGTCTGGGCTGATGTGTCCTTGCTTGAGCTATAGACATTTTAAGTCAAATAAAACAAAATTATGAAACTGATGAAAAATACTAAATGTTTTGACTCTTCAAAGTTATTAGCTTGTTTTTCCATTAGCAAATGCACTCAATGGAAGACATGAAGTCTGCAGTTGAAAGCAATTGGCCTACAGAAGTATGTACATTGTGTTCTGAGTGAAATATACACACATTCTTTCCAAGCATCTATAAAGGTCCTGTTTTTTTTAATTGCTAACTACCTTTACTTGGAGACCAGCTGCCTGCAGGCACAAGCAATTGATCATTATAACGGCTAATCTATTTTATCTTGAAATGTAAATGGCTTTACACTCATAGACATAAAAATAGAGTGCATTGAATTATATTAAGAAATGTAGGGTGAAAACAGCTATGCTGCAGGAGACACACATACCTCTCGACTGCCTAAGTTTTGCAAAATCTCCAGATTTTTGCCTCATATTTTGGTCTGTTCCTCATAAACGTTATGGTTTTCTTTCTAATTATTGGAGATTAAATTCACTAAAGTCAGCTAATTATTGAAGATTAAATAATGATAGACATTTGATGTTAAGGCTTCATATCCTTCTGAAAATGTAGGATAACACAAAGCCTGTTTTTCTATCAATTAGATTTATAAGTGCAATATTAAAAATATGTCCCTATATTTCAATGTCCCCACATTGTTTTTGTATTTGTCCAGATTTATTGTGTTAAGAAGTTGTGACAGAAATGAGCATGTGAATTTTACAAGGACAGGATTTCAGGATGGATACTCGGCAGGGTTGCTAGTGGGGCTCCAGTAGTGATAGAAGAGGGAAAAAGATAACAATGGTAGATATGTAGTGCCAAGGGGCTACTGGCAAGGGAGAAGGATTACACTGGCATGTATTTATATTCCACCTAAAACTGCTATAAAAAATTAAATGTTATTAAAAAATCTAGGGGAAATAATCAACTTTCAGCATGGAATTTTACTTATACATTGGGACTGGATTTTTTTTTTCAATCATGAGGTTTTATTAGGGGACCTTGAGGGAAAATATAACAAAAGAGGGTACGTTTCTGAAGAAAATTTATAAAACTGTTTGGTATGGAACATTCACAGTCAGTAACAGGAACAGAATTTACATTTTGTTTTCCAGTGTACAATAACTGGGCTATACTGGATAGAAATTATATTTCACAGGAGCATGTGCATATAACTGAAAGCTGGCCCGCGGTGGTAAAGCGGTTAGCATTGTCATCTCACAGCAAAAGGTTCTCCTGTTCGATTCTCGGTTGGAGCACCTTCTGTGGGGAGTCTGCATGTCCTTCACGCAGTCGAGTGATGTTAAAGACATGCAGGGAGGTGCGTGTGTGAATGGGTGTGCCTTCTTTGAAGGTTGGGCATCAGTCTGGTAACTCGGCATCGTAAAAATCCACTGCCAATCATTAGCTGACCGGAGTTCTACTGTGGTGACCTCTAACTGGGAAAAGCCGAAAGACAATTATTATATGTGCATATAACTGAAAGTTTCTACACACATCTAGTTACTATTTCAGATCATGCACCAACAAAAACTAAGGTAAAGTAATTTGGGATTTTATAAATACAGCAATGAAAGCACCTGCATTCCCTGATACAATAATGGGGTTAAGTAGCAAGATATATGAAGGTTCAGAGGAAATAATTAAGGTGGGAGGGTTTCTCTCTGATAAGGTGTGTTTGAACAAAAGAACCAGACAGATGTATCCTCTTTCCCCTTTATTTGCCTTATATTTAGAGACATTGGCAAAGAAAATAAAGGAGTCAAAAATTCAAGGACATAATTGGTGTGGTAATTAAGAACAGTTAGATTTATTTGCAGATGATATTATTCTGTACTTAATCAGTCCAGAAAAGGACATTTTGGTGTTGTAGAACATTTTCAGACAGGTTAATTTTTTGGGGGGGGGTACAAAATTAATGAAGATAAAACAAAGGCTATAGCTGTAAATTATCTACCCACTCATGGATTGGTTCAGCAATATTATAAGTCATTGACGTAACTTGATATATTTCCTGGATTCTGGCTACTAAAAATAATAATTAACTAAAAAAATCTCTATGCAATTACCTTTTACACTTCACAAAAAATAAAGCTCCAGTCTATACTAACTCAATGCCAACATTTTTTAGTTGATTGTGTACCACCTATGTAACTTTGTATGTCTAATGATAACAGGAAATAATATTCACTTCCCTACTTTCTCTACCATCTCCTCCTCATCTTATACCCCCAAGAGTACTCATAGCATCTTTTATGGTTCTTATACCCCCCAAGAGTACCATCTCTTCCTCACCTTATACCCCCCAAGAGTACTCGTAGTATCTTTTATGGTATAAACATTTGTCCTGTTCTTTACCCACATCACTACCAGTTCCCACCCTAAACTGAAGGTCAAAACATTTTCAATTTCTTTTTATTTCAACTTCAATCTGTTATCAATCTTATAGATATTACCTATTAATACTGCCTTAGTACTAAGGTTACATTAATCAAAAGCACCAAGGAGGTCTGAAATTCAAAATAATATACACACGAGACTGTGGATCAGGCAGGCAGCTGTTTAATGCACATAAACGCAATATAATTCCTCTGCGTTTTCATCCTCACAGACTTCATCAGGTGATAAAAACATGCTGCTTAAACCTTCTTTTTATACACATAAACCCCTCCTCTCATAAATGTATTAATCAATGAAGCACTTAAACATTTAAACATAAACCAAAATTTAAATAAAATAGCTCATGCTACAACATAACAAATATCTCATGCTTATCATCAGCTCCCCACAAACATATTACAACTGTTTAAAACAGAAAAATTGGTTTATTTATGTTATTAAAACAATAATAAAATTGTAAAAGTATATATAAAAGTGTATGAATGTAAAAATGTGGGGACAACACAAAATTTCTATGTGGAACATTGCCATCAAGTGGACATTCACTCCTTTTGAGCTATAATTTTGCAGCTCATTCAGACCCGGGAACTTATTAGCTTATAAGACCAACTGCCAGTAAAGTTCCCTGACCACAATCATAGTTTCGCAAGGACCTCCCCTCGGGTCTTGCTCCACTTTTTTTAATACCAAAAAAACAAAAACTAGCACTACTGCAACTTAGGGAATGTTTATACAAAGCATTTTTTCATATTTTTGTTCTTTATTTCATTAAGATGTTCATATATTCTCCTTTTCAATTTCCTGACAGTTTTGCCTATATAAAATGCCCCGCGACACTTGCAGGTAGCAAGGTAAATTACTCCTACACTATGGCAGTTGGAACAGATGTTTGCTTCAATAACTCTATCCGTACCTGCAATGTGTATTGTTTCCTTATTCTCAATAAGGGAACAAGTCCCACATTTAAATGTGCCTTTTCTCTTTCTATTTGGCAGTCCTTTCCTACTCTCTAATAAATCTTTTAAATTCCTTCCCATCCTATAGGTAAACTGAAGGGGTACCTTGAAAAGTACTTCTAAATCTGAATAGCGCCCAAATTTCTCCCAATGTTTTGTGATAACTTCCCTGATACCAGGAGTATCATTACTGAACTTTATAACAAAATTCCCCCCCTTGGTTTGTAGATTCTTCCATGATGTCCCCATTTTTATTGTTGTTATTACTGGTATCACCCCCATTATCAGGTGTTATGCCTAATATGGGACCATATTTCCCAGATCTACCATCATTCACTTCTTTCATGACTTCCTCTATTAATTCTAGTGGGTACTTTCTTACAAGGACCATACTTTTTAATTTTTTATTTTCTAACTCATAATCTACATCCATGGAGGTCATCACTGAACTATGTATAAATTGTCCCTAATGATACTTCCTTTTTGCCAAAGGGATGTGAGCTAGTAAAATAAAAATAGGAATTGGAGAAGGTATCCCTTTTGTGAATGGTGGACTTAAATTTCCTATCCTCCTCCATTTTCCAGATGGTAACATCCAGATAATGCATTTCTTTGTGTGTAATACAATAAGTAAACCTCAAACATTCAGTGGTTTGATTAAGATAACTAACAAATTCCATCAACTTGCTCTCTGTCCCTGTTCAAAAAATAGAAATATTGTGCAAATAATGTCTTTAATAATTCCAGTATTTTGTGTATTTGGAGATAAATACACATTTCTCCTCCCAAACTGACAGGATGATATTGGCGTAGGTGAGGGCACAACAACCCCCCATCGCTACTCTTTTAGTCTGTTTAAAAAACTCTTTTAAACAGTTGTAATATGTTTGTGGGGAGCTAGTGATAAGCATGAGATATTTGTTATGTTGTAGCATGAGCTATTTTATTTAAATGTCGGTTTATGTTTAAATGTTTAAGTGCTTAATTGATTAATAAATTTATGAGAGGAGGGGTTCATTTGTATAAAAAGAAGGGTTAAACAGCATGTTTTTATCACCTGCTGAAGTCCCAGAGAATGAAAGCACAGAGGAATTACAGAGCATTTATGTGCATTAAACAGCTGCCTGCCTGATCCACAGTCTCATGTGTATATTATTTTGAATTTCAGACCCCCTTGGTGCTTTTGGTTTGTGTTGTTTTACAAGTATTTGCAGGCACTTTACCTCCTTGTGTCTGTTTAAAGGTTACATTAATTTTCCATCTAACTATACTTCTGTAACTATTTACAGTATTTACAGCCCCCCACTCTGTCTGATGTAAGTAGTACGAGATCAACTCCCCCCCCAAGTCCCACTACTTGTTTAAAATAAATCTTCTCCATATTTCAGCCCCAAGAACCTGTTTATTCACTCCCAGCTTTCTCACTCACTCACTCACTCACTCTTAGGTGTTATTCCTTTTTACAGTTTCTAGCAATAGCATTTATTCATCATCAGTGTAATAACTCACGCCAATTCCCTCATCCTCTCAATCATCTCTTCATCCCCTTGCATGCTCATCAACAACAAGTCTTCATTCATGACTATAGTCCTTATCAATAATGCTTCTAACATTCTCCCCAAACCTTCCCTAAGCTCCCCTAACTTCTGGCAGCCCCAAAACATATGCCTCTGGTCTCGCCTTTCCTCTGGGTCACATCTCAAGCATCTTTGCTCTACGTTTGAGAATGTTTCCCAGCCTTACTGGAGTATAACTATACTTATGCAAGCACTTCCATGCAAATATCCTGAACTTTTTCTTCCTTCTGCTTTATGTATTGAGTGACAGGTCAATCCCCATTACTAATCATTTATTTCCCTACTTATCTGGCTACTTCATTCTATCATAAACCTCTTTATTTTCTCATTCTGGATACTTTCCAGAGTCGTATGTAGCTTAGACACTTTCCAGCTTTCTCTTAATTCCTTACCTCCAATACCCACCTAATCAAACTTGGACAACTTTCTCTCCCTATTCCATCCACATAGTCATTCTGAAATCCCGTCTTGCTAACTGAAAGGCTAAGAACACTCCCACTGGGACTATACATTTTCTTTCACTTCCTTGCAGGCGATTATCTCTTCTTCCTGTAGCATCTGGCCCTAATATCTAACCTCTGTCTGGTATCTCCTCCATCTTGCCACCACAGTATCCACCCCCCTATCATGTAACTGCCTCCAAATGGGGTTAAATCATTTTCCCCAATTCTTCAATTGGCAACTCTAAAAAACTTCACTTATTTCTTTGTCTAATATTTCCAAAGTGAAGGTGCTAAAGGCTTCACTTCTCTTCCTTCAAATACTTCCATATATCTACAGAACCCAGCCATGGATTTTTTTACCATCATAATACTCGCTTATTTACAATGTCCTCCTCTTTCCACAATCCTCTCAACAAAAAAAAAACTACTGCTGTAACGTATCTTGATCCTTTACCATTGTCATTCTCTCCCATCTCATGCCTAGTTTTTGCTCCTCCAATATAAAGTATTTCACCCAGTTCTCTAGCTTTACACACATGACACTGTGTAAACTTCTCTAGCTTTGCCCACATGGCACTGAGTAAACTTCTCTAGCTTTATATACATGGCACTGTGCAAACTTCTCTAGCTTTACATACATGGCACTGTGTAAACTTCTCTAGCTTTGCATACATGGCACTGTGTAAACTTATCTAGCTTTACATACATGACACTGTGTAAACTTCTCTAGCTTTACATACATGGCACTGTGTAAACCTATCTAGCTTTACATACATGACACTGTGTAAACTTATCTAGCTTTACATACATGACACTGTGTAAACTTCTCTAGCTTTACATACATGGCACTGTGTAAACTTCTCTAGCTTCACACATGGCACTGTATAAACTTCTTTAGCTTTACACACATGGCACTATGTAAACTTCTCTAGCTTTACACACATGGCACTGTGTAAACTTCTCTAGCGTTACATACATGGCACTGTGTAAACCTCTCTAGCTTTACATACATGGCACTGTGTAAACTTCTCTAGCTTTACATACATGGCACTGTCTAAACTTCTCTAGCTTTACACACATGACACTGTATAAACTTCTCTAGGTTTACATACGTGGCACTGTGTAAACTTCTCCAGCTTTACATACATAGCACTGTGTAAACACATTCAATATGCCTATGTGAGGTATAAAACATGGATGCCACTCCAAAATTCTTATTCTCCCAACAAATGTTAACACTATTCTTGTCTTATCTTCATTAATTTTATAGCCTGAGACAACCCCTAAGTTTTGTATAATTTGAAATAAGATCCTTATATCATGTGACTGAGTTGTCATAGACAATATTACATTGTCAGTGTAAAGTCAATTTTTAATACCATATTTCCCAATATGTAATCCTGAATTGTTGAATAGCGCACCAACTAGAAAAAGGTTCTAGATACAAACACTCCTGCCATTTACCTGGGAAACAACAGTAGATGTTTGTAGAACACACTGCCTTGCTAACTTATGGGTGGTAGGACCCTGCTAACCTATGTGTGGCAGTCTACCAAAGTTCAGAGCTCCTCCCCCTGCTGTCTGTGGGTGTGAAGGACCAATCATGTGAGAGTACAGGGACTGCCTTTCAGACTCACAGGCAGAACCCTTTCAGTTTTATAGGGTCCAGAAGGAAGAGAAAATGAAAATGCAAGCTTGAAAACACCTGTTGCTTCAAACCAAAACACACACACACACACACACACACATGCATGCACACGCACTCACGAATGCATGCACTCACACACGCACAGAAACACACACACACACACACACACACACACACACACACACACACACACACACACACAAAACAAAAAAGGATGTTGAGTACAACTCAGTGGCAAATCCAGCACTAAACTATGTACTTCCAAAAAGGGGGATGGTGGGTGGATACTGCCAATAAGGCAGTGTGTTCTACAATCATCTATTGTAACAGGTAGGACTCACAACTGTACTATGTTCAACAGACTGCTTTACTGGTATATGGGCAGATTCCCAAAGCTTATCCAACCTGGGAGGAGGAGGAAGGCCAAGGATCCATGAGCACCGAGGGAACGGTCCTAGTGAAGCCTGCTCTGGGTTTAGAAAGGGCTTCATAAGGTATGGACACAGGACCAAGTTGCTTCCCCTATAATATTTCTAAAGTCCACTCCTTTGCAATAAGCCTCTGAACAGGAAAAGGCCCTAGTGGAATGTACCTTTACCTTGACAGGATTTGCCTTGCCATGGTGGTTATAACAAAGAAAAATACCACAGGACAACCAACAATGAACCTTCTTTGGCTCTGTTGAGGAATTAAAAATCCTGTTAGCCTTCCTGAAAGGTTTTTTCTGTCAAGGTAATACCTGAGCTGCAGATGCATGTCCAAGGTATAAAGTATCCTCTTCCCCTTATTCATAGATCTGGGAAGAACACAGGGAGGTTAACAGAATGATTGAGAGTGTATTCTGAGACCACTTTGAGCATCATAGCGGGATTAGCATATAACACAACACTATCCCTGTGAAAGGTCATGTAAGGTTGTCCCACCATGAGAGCTTGCAGTTAAGAGACTCTCCTTGCAGATGTCAGAGCAATAAGCAAAATAGTTTTCCATGTTAAGAACTTCAGATTAATCTGAGCAGCAGGTTCAAAATGTGGTAAGGTCAATTTTTCCAAAACATAGCTGAGATTCCACAAAGGAGGAATTTATTTATTTTTTTGGGGGGAGTCACATGTGCACTCCTCCTTTCATGAAATGTTTTACCAAAACAGAAGAAAGAGAGGGATACATTAGTAGACAAGCAGAGATGGTCACTAAATTCACCTTAATGGATGTATGCAGTAAGCCATCCTGAAGTAGCTCAGGAAAATATTTCAAGACCAGAGGGATATTAACCTCAAGCGACCTTCTGTCCCCATTTAGGCACACTTAGAAAACCTCATCCATTTGTATACATAAGATTTTCTAGTAGCAGATTTTCTGACTTCCTTTAACAGCTACTGTACATCCTCATGAAACAAGTACCTAAATCTAGTCAAGACTGAATTATCCAGAATGTTAGTAGTAATTGCTCCAAAATGGGGTGCACCTTTCACCCTGAGACTGTGTGTCCAAATCCAGAGTGTGAGGAAGTGTGTGGTGATTACTCTTTGCCGATATTATTAGAAGGGATAACCAAGACTGCCTGGGCCAGTAGGGTGTCACCACAATGATCTTTGGTATTTCTTTCTGAATCTTCAGAAGTAGTTTGCGAATCATTGGAAAGGACAGAAACACATAAATAATGGAAATGCATACAGAACATTCCTGTCCAAGGGATTGAGAATGTGTCTGTCCTCCGAGTATGGCTGCAAGGATGTATGGAACAGAATTTCTTCAGTTGTCTGTTTGGAAAGGAGGCACACTGATCTATTTCTGGCATTCCACACATCTGGACTAAATCCTGGTAACCACTGCCTTTAGCTACAACTTATGCAGGTCTGCCCAGATCTGCTCAGTCTGTCTGGCACAGTCTTTTGCTCTAATGGGATATATGATGCCTGAAGAGTCAGAAAATGCTGTAGAGCCAGTTCCCAGGCCATCAATGGCAACTAGCACAGGGGGTATGACCTTGTACCCCTTGTAGGTTGAGGTACCACATCACTGTGGTGTTGTCCATAACCACCAGAGGAGTCTATAGGTGGTGAAGAGCTTTCAAGATATGGATAACAATCAACATTTCTTTGAAAGTGATGTGTTGCTTTCCCTTGCCAAATGGGCTGCAGATCAGCACTCAAAGTGAAGATGTGGTAAGAAGCCAGAGCATTGTGAAGCTGGCTGGTTCTTCTATCCTGGGCAGGATGCAACCCAAATAGTCATAGCCTACTGCAGCAGTGATAATGACAAGCATCACTTGAAAACAAAAAGGTATGACAAACTGAAATAAAACTACAATCTTTATTAGGTAAACTAAGTTGGCACTGATTAAGAAAACAGCTGTTCTTATTCTTGCTGTAGTAAGCAACTTAACTAGGGAACAGTAATTATTTACTCAGTCAGGAAAATATAGTGAGATTAGTTAAGTAATGTTTTTTTCTGAATCTGTGTGAATCTGTCCAACTGTGTTATTTTTTGTATACCTGCTGTGATTGAAACTCTGGTGTTTATTGTGACTAGATATTCATTATTCTTATGTTTTTAGTGACACTGTGGCCACTCCTGATAGCCTTGCTGCATTGGTCAAACCCTACCATTTGTATTAGTATTAATTTTACTCAGTATAATTTGGTACCCTTGTAAGAGCCTTAGAGTAGCTGACTGGTGGCAGCATAATTACTCATAGTCTGAGCAGAGGGGGCACAGCTGGTAAATCTGTGCCAGCCTTTCCCAGTAGTCTGTGCATGTGTGAAAATCAAATATCCAAGTGTGCGTGTCAGCTACTGGAAACAGCAACACAGAACTCCAAAGTGGTCAGTGTGGATTCTTGTTTGGGGCTTGGAGGGAGAAAGATAGTCCTGCCCCAGGTCTGGGGTGTCCTCCCTGTGTACTCTTAAGTGAAACTGTGCTTGGTGCAGAGAGCTACATCTGAAAATACTGTGTTTATCCATCTTTGCTTCTAGTGGCCATCCCACACTGGTGTCAGTGGTGAGGATTGAGGCTCCTTGATTACTATCCCAGATTAGGGACCATCACATATTATAATAGTCACAGAATAAAAGTTTACAAAAACAGTACATATTTGTTTGTCACATAAATAGTCCTCAATTAGTTAAATAGCAGAAATATTTAACAATAGTAGTCCCTGACAGTAAATTTCTGATATTGATAAAAAATACCAGGTTTCACGAAGGGGAAATACTACTTTTAGACAGAAAATAAAAATTAACTAATATTTCTTAAAAGGGCAACTATCTGTGTGAGGAAGAGTTCCCCAGTGGGGACCTATCCACTAAAAATGAAGCTCATATACAATTGCTGCTCCTGTGAAGCCCAGGAGATTCTTCGTCTCAATGAGGCAAGAAAGTATTGAAGAAATCTTCAGTCTGACTGCTGACTTCCTTCCGTAAGTGGAGCCCTATCAGCAGTCAGAGTGAACATGTTTAAAGGAGCCAGAGATTTGTAAAATTGGCTGGTTGTTGTTTCCTGGGCAAGATACAACCTATATAGCTTAAAGTCTACTGCAACAGTAGGAATGATGAACATCTAGTATTTATCTTTCCAAGGATAAAAAAATAATTACTTGTGTCCAGCTCCACAGCATACAAGGATGTCCTAATTAAAGCACTATTTTCTGTTGTATAATCTATTTACGTACTTTCCCACCCATTGTTTATCCGTAACGCTAACTGCACACTCAGCAGTCCAGTATTTCACTTGAGTAAACCTCCCTTACTACCAATTGTAGGCTGCTCATGAGTTCCCTTCTGTTTGACACCCTCGCCAGACTCTTGGGGGGTCCTGAGTTAATCCTGCTCCATCCTTGGCAGATAGATTTATTTTATTGTTTTGGACTTTGGTTAATTGTTTTGAGTCCTACTGCTTTATTTGTTGATTTTACCTTTAAATCCTTTTAAAGCTCCCTAATACTTGAGATTGCTTTGTCAAGGTAGTTTATTTAAGTTTTTTTGATGTAACACTGGGCTTGCAAAAAATCTTTTTTGGTGTTTTTACATCAAGAGTTTAGCAATTCCCTGTACAAACAGAAACGACTAGAAAATACATTTTATCTATAAAACTACCCTTAGAGCTGAAGCCTGTAACTTAATGTGGCTAAAACAAAACTATTGCATGGAGATAAGCTTAGAGCAGCTAGTTTGCACATCAAATGGCACTAGTATAAAATCTTAGCACAATTTAACCTAGTCTGCTGCAAACCCCAGAGACCACCCAAGGAGACCTCTATATAACTCAGTCCATGACATACAACAGCCCACCCAAATACACGTCTGGACAACATAGATATGTAATTTCCAAATATTTCCATAGCCAGTTTGGTAGATATGGGCATCCTGAGACAATGTAGCAATTCTGTCATGTTCACAGGCATCCTTTAAGGCATCCTGAGACAATGTAGCAATTACTTAATGTCCACAGACAACCATTTAATCCTTAAAGAAATAGACATAGTATGTGAGATGCACATACACTGTTCCTCTGAAAGAAAAAATCTGGCATACAAACAAGTATCAAGCGCGCATGCGCACACACACACACACTACAGCCACCACACATATAGACCAACTTATTCTGAGGCACTAAAAAGCAATCTTCCTAAACCTCAAAGACCTCCTAAGCCTATAAACAGCAATGCCTATACTCAGCAATCTCTAAAGCAGCATTTTATCTTCACTAGAATGATGCCTCAATATAAACAGAAAATCATTGACTTCAATAATTGGCTTAGTTTCTGGTGTCATTCTAAGGGGATACAGTATCTGTCAGCCTGGGATGACATGACTGACATACCTCGATCCTTTGCCAGAGATGCTCTTCATGTCACCCCTGGGATTTTGGCTACTGGCTAAGACTCTTTTCACCTCTATAGTGCCTTTTTTAGACAGTGTCTCAAGGACAAAATTCTGGATGTAAAAACTCATCTAAAAACAACCTCATGGTTATGCTGCTAAAAGCTAAGACTTAATATGAAACTGCACTCACTGGAAGCAGTCCTCACCTTGGAAGACGCAAACATTTGTGCAGTCACGGAGACCTGGTTGAAGGCTGTGGAGAGCACCGTAGCCATACTGGCTTACACCTCCTTCCACATGTTCAGATCTCAAACTGAAGGCATGAAAACTAAAGGAGGAGGTGTATCAATATTCATTAAAGATAAATACACCTGCAGATTGATTAAACAGCATGATTCCCTGGAGAGACTTAAGTTGCAATTAACTGTTGGTAGGACACCTTTTCAAGTCATTGCCAGCTACATGACCCCCGCCACAAATCAGGACACCCACTCTACCTATTTGGATCTACTCGAGTCAATCAAGATGCATCCAAACACCATTGTTTTGGGTGACTTTAACTACCCATCCATTGACTGGGAAAATTACTACTGCTCAAATACACTTCCCCAAAGGTTCCTCAACTTCATTAACTACAGTGCCCTGGACCAGCTGGTTGACACATCCACAAGGGGTGCTAACATCCAGTATCAGGTGTTTACCAATAATGGGGACCATTGCAGCACCCCCACTGTGAGATCTTCCCTGATGAGATCTGACCACAAATCAGTCTCATTCAAAGTAACTATCACACCTGATCCCCCCAACAGCAGCTAAACCAAAAACTTCTCCAAAACAGATTATAACCTCTTACAGGGTGGTGTAAATAGCTTCACTACACCTCCCCCCTCAGATGAAACTGGCAACTATGCCAAGTTCTACATCAATGCTTTATATAATCATCTGTATAGCTACATTGACTAGGCTGTACCTGATTGGACCAAAACAAGCTCTTCAAGTAAGCTCTTCAAGTAAGAGCAAACTTGTCTGGTGGACAACTGCCATTAATAGGTTTTACAATAAGTGGAAGAAATTGCTGTCTAAGAGTAAAAGGGAGAGAGTCGTAAACTGGAAACACTCCCTCCTCAACTTAAATAAGCAAATAAGACTTCTTGTGAAATCCTTCAAAGCAAACTACAAATCCAAATTAGCTTCCTCAATGAAGGACAACCATAAGGCGTTTTTTAGTTACAGCCATAACCTAAAAGGAAAGGCCCAGATTTGTGCCAAATTGGTAGTTAATGCTACCACATATACTGAGCCTGTGGACATAGCTAACCTGTTGGCTGACAGTTTCTGTGAAAACTTCCCTTCCTGTCCCTGTCCCAGCCACATGTACCCCATGACATCCCTACCACCTATCCCCTACCTTGTATCTTTAATGAGCAGGTCATAAACACCCTCTCTAAGGCCAAAAACACAGCATCTATGGGACCTGATAACATCCCAGGCTGTGTCCTACATGGGCTTCAACAAGAATTAGCAACACCATTGGGTAATCTTTTCAATCATATTATAAGCACAGTCCCAGCTGAATGCAAAATGGCCACCGTTATTCCCTTGCACAAAGGTGGTGCTTCCACTGACCTAGGGAACTATAGACCTATTAGCCTGAATAGACTTATCTGCAAGGCCATGGAGTGAATCATGATGGACCTTATCAACAAAAATATAGGTAATCTCCAAACACTTGACCCCTACACAGTTTGTATTTGTAAAAGGGAAATCATGCCTGTTAAACCTGGTGGACTTCTTTGAGACAGTCACCAAGGCCGTGGACAAGGGGGAAATCTGTGCATACAGCCTACTTAGACTTAGCCAAGGCTTTTGACACTATCCCCCACTCAGGCATCATTGATAAACTCACCAGGCTAGGTATCAACCCTTACATCATTAGATGGGTCACTAACTGGTTCACTGGTAGAACCCATGTAGCCAAAATAGGGGCATCCACCTCCAACAGCAGACCTGTAACCAGTGGTGTTCCACAGGGATCAGTTCTGTGACCTCTACTGTTTGGAATCTATTTCTCCAAAGTGCAAGCAAAAACTAAAGGTCTGTGGCTGACAAAGTTTGCTGCTGACTGCAAACTGGGGACAGTCATAGAATCTCCAAATGAGGTTAACATCCTACAAGAGGGTCTTGCACAAACAAATGATTTGTGCCAAAGTCATGGCCTTAAACTCAATGCAAAAAATGTATTATCATCCTTTTCAGTAAGAGTGATGTTCCTGCTAACTACCATGTCCATAACAACACAACATAGCAGTCAATGGTGAGAGATCTGGGCACACAGATTGACAGCAACCTTACCTTTGACCACCATGTCTCCATAGTAGTATGAAGGGCATTCTATACTAATTATCTCATAAGTAAGGGCATTGCATCCAGAAAAAAAAGTTATAATCTCCCTTTACTCTTCCCTCATCAGGCCCATAACTGAATACAATGCCCTTTTGTTAGGTAGCTTTCCAAGCACCTGTAGCAAGTGGAGAAACCACAAAGGTTCCTCACAGGGAAAATTCAAGGTCTTCACCATCTGTCCTATGGGGATCATCTGGAATCACTGTCACTTTATTCTGAATCATGCAGACTACTTAGAGGTGACCTCTGCCTTGCATATAAGGCAATCTCTGACCCTGCTTTACTGGAAATGCTGCATATCCACAAGTCAAATGGTACACCAGTTACTCGCTCTAAAAACCTTAACCAGATATGTGACATTAATAAAACCTGCTGGAGGGACAGATTTGTCTCCCAGTAGTTACCACACCTTTGGAACAGACTCCCACTTCATGTCAAACAGAGCACCTCATTGGCCCTCTTGAAATGCAATCTGGACAATTGGATGGGTAACCGTAAATTCACCCTGGGGCTTCACCTATGTCCCTCTTCAACAGGGACAATAGGTGCTGATCATGGAAATAAAGGTAAGAACTTGGCTAGGCTTGTAAAGGCCCTAGGGCCATTAGCCTAGTAACTTCCTATGATCTTATGATCCTAAGGCACCCACTGAAAACGCCACCAAACACTACACGCATGCCTACACCTACTGAAGCTGTAAGATCACAAAAGCTCATAAGGAAAGCAAACACGTTACCCCCCCCCCCCTAGACTGACCAAGGAGAACATTAAGGGTAGTTACTTATCAGCAGCCAGGATCCGCTAAGTTAGGCCTCAAATCACTACACCACACCAGGATCCGCTAAGTTAGGCCTCAAATCACTACACCACAGACACCAGTATAATTCTGTCATAGTCCATGTGAGTGTTAATGACCCTGACATACTTACTTAGAGTATATGAAGAGAGACATTATTGATCTCGTTAAGTATGTGTCTCAGGTAGGTATGTGCTTTGCACTGAGCAGCATTCTACCTTCACCACGGATAATGGCACAGTACAAACAAAAGATGATTAACTTCAATAATACGCTAAGTTTCTGGTGTCTTTCCGGGGGGGGGGGGGGGTTCAATATTTGTCAGTATAAAAGGACATGGTTAGGAAAATATGTTGCTTTGCAAACGATGGTTTATACCTGTCTCCTCCCTTAGGCTTGCAAATACTGGCTAAAACTTTATCCACCCCTTTAGAGCCTTTTTAAGGCAATGCCAAAATGACAAACCTACTAATGTGGCAAATAAACCCAAAGAAACCTAAAGTTGTTACTGCTCAATGCTAGGAGCCTACCCAAGACACTCCACACCCTACAAGCTCTCCTCACTCTGGAGAATGTAGACATTTGTACCGTAACTGAGACGTGGCTTAAACCTGCAAAAGGTACTCCAGCAGGGCAAGGCTTCAGTGCTTTGCACACATTTACCATCAGATCTACAGCCTGGGATAAAAATAGAGGGGTCTCAGTCTACACTAGGAGCAAGTATAGCTCTAAGTTGGTTAAACGGGATGATACCCTGGAATTTATAGCTCTAAGTTGGTTAAACGGGATGATACCCTGGAATTTATCCACACACAAATCACCATAGATAAAGTCCCATAACATATCCTAGCAAGCTACAGGTCACCCTATATGTCCCTAGAATCCCATAGCTCATATCTAGACCTACTGGAGATGCTCACCATTAAACCAAACAATCTATTCATGGGAGACTTTACCTACCCTTCTATAGACTGGGAAACATACACTGTCTAAAACTCACAGGCACAATAATTTCTAGACTTTATTAACACAAACACCCTTGACAAGATAGTGTGCTCACCCACCAGAGGTTCAAACAAACTGGATCTAGTATTCAACAATATGGGAGGCATTGCCCCCCCCCCCCCCATGTCACATCCTCAGTGGTAAAGTTGGACCACAAATCAGTCTCCTTCAAAATAAAAATTAACTACATAACCCCAGCAAACCCTGCAACAGTTAGGAGCTATTCCAAAAAAAAAAAAAACTACATCCTACTGAGCAATGGTTTGTCAAAATTCAGTGCCCCTCAAACCCCGAGATTACAGCAGTCTACAAACAGAATTGTTCACATTCAATTGTAAATGGCTGTACAGATGCTGCTGTACGTACTACAGGTAAGCCCAACAGTGGAATCCTAACATTAATAGGGTATATTACCATACGTACTACAGGTAAGCCCAACAGTGGAATCCTAACATTAATAGGGTATATTACCAAAGGAAAAAAAGTCATGGCTAAAATCAGGAAGAAAAACTGCTATAATGGTAAGAGCTCTCTAACTGAACTAAACAGGACACTAACAGAACTAATTACATGCAACAAGACCAGTTACGAGGTCAATATAGCCTCATAAGCTAAAGATAACCAGAAGGCCTTCAACAGCAATGTTTAACTCTTCAAAGGCAGCACATATCAGCATGCTAAACTGGTGGTTAATGGTGCCACTTTCAGTGAGCACACTAAAAGCAAATTTGCAGGCTGACAAATTTATCTCAGACTTCACCCCTCCTTTTCCCTTCACTGCCAACCCCCATGAAATACCTACTACCCATACCTCCCAACCTCTTAGAGCAAGAAATCTGGGCAAAACCATAAATAATGGGTGGACAAAGACCCAAAAATAGGGACACTTTTAAATACTGCTCTTACAAACTTAGCTGATAGAATAAAATGTTTTGTACAAATTCTCCTTATCATGGCAGAGTGCACAGACACAGTGGCTTTATGTTCTCCCTTTCATTGCTTGTTATTTGTGTTTTTGATTACATGTAGGTTCATCATTGTTAAGTTCAACCAGGTGAATCCAAGTACAGTCACCAAGATCTTCTAAAAATCGATTTCAGCACAACCGGGCCATTACAAGTGAATTCCTGCACTCACACGACATACCAGAGGAGATAGCAAGGACACTGGGCTCTCCATGGATTGCTGTCTGTTTATGCAAGTGACAAAGGCAAAGAAGACACAGAAAACAAAAGCATGGATGCCAGTCCAGCCTACTTGTTAGGCTAAGGAAACATCCGCACAAACCACCTCTTCCCAGAATATTTCTCACCAACACCAGCTCCATCATAAACAAAATGGATGAATTACACCTACAGATCTAACTCATAAGAGACTGTTGCATTTTATTACTCACAGAGATTTGGCTATACTCATGTATACCAGATGTAGCCATTAGCTAGCAGACCGCACAGCATTTAATTGGGACAGAAACAAAGACTCCAGTAAGAGCAGACGTGGAGGGCTTTTTATCTACATACATAACAGCTGGTGAACCAACACAAAGATTATAGATAGTTACAGTCCTCCTGATCTGAATTACCTGACAATCAAATGCAGGCCCTTTAATCTACCTCAGGAGCTTACTGCTGTTATAGTTACAGTTGTTTACATTCCACTGGATCCTAACACTAGCACAGCTCTAGGCTACCTGCTCAGGTCCATTAACTTGCAGGGAAACAACCACCCAAAGCTGCTCATATCATAGCTGGTGATTTCAACTACATGGACTTAAAAGACAGTTCTCCCTAAATTTCATGAACACATCAAATGTGCAACCAGGAGGAAAAACATACTGGACAAGGCTTACTCAAATATCAGGGATGGCTATAGGACAAAACAGCTGCCTCACCTAGGTTCATAGGTTCATAGGATGTCACTAGGCTGTTGACCCAAGGGTATTTACAAGCCTAGCCACTGAATTCCAATATAATATTAGATGAGAGATATCATCTACGCCCAAGGTTTTTTTAGCAAGGAGTACCCATGTCTACGAGAGAAGCTGGGGCAATCTCCAGCAGAAATTTATGGTTTCCCATCCAGTCATCCAGGTTGTGCTTAAACAGGGTCATGGAAGTGCTCCGCTTGATATGGACTGGAAGCCTATTCCAGAGGAGTGGCAAACTCTGAGAGATGTATCAGTCTCTCTACCAGGTCCTGTTTGTCACAGGCTAGATTGAGGTCCCTGGAATGGGTGACTCTAGTCCCATTTGATTTACAGATGTGCAGCATTGCCATTAGATTTGGGTTAGACATAGCTCTGTAAGCCAGACATAAGCCACCACTAAGTAGTCTGTGCACTCTCAATACAGTGACAGTGACTTCAGTTTGTACGTATAAGACATGTGCTGGAGACCCTGAATTTTCTTAGTTACACATCTCTGAGGTCTCTCAAGTTGCTGCAGGTGTCTGGTACGATACATACCAAAGGGAGCATTATATTCAATAATAGGCCTGATGAGGGATGAATACAGGGGAGTTATAACCTCTTTTGCTCTTGAGGCGATGCCTTTGCTAATCAGGTGAGTGACATAGAATGCCTTCCTCACCACAGTAGACACATGGTGGTCAAAGTTGACGTCACAGTCAACTTGTGTTCCCAGGTCTCTCATTACTGAATTGGTATGTATGATATTATTGTTTATTTTATAATCAGCAGGGACATTGTTTTTACTGAAGGGAATGATGATGCATTTTTTTAACATTTAGTTTAAGACCATGGCTTTGGCACCAATCATAGGTCTGCATAAGCTTGTTTTGAAGTATGTTGACATGGCTAGGGGATTTAGTGATAGCACCTAATTTGCAGTCATCCACAAACACAATCCCTCTGTTTTGTCCTGAATGTCTGAGAAGTATATGCTAAACAAGAGGGGGCCCAGCACTGGCCACTGTGTGACCCCACTGGTGACAGGTCTGCTGTTAGAGGTAAAGTGTCCCACTTTGACTAAATGTGGTCAATCTGTGAACCAGTTTGCAACCCACCTGCCAACACAGGGGTTGATATTCAACTGGGTTAGTTTGTCAATGATGCCCGGATGTGGGATAGTGTCAAAGGTCTTGGTTAGGTCAAGATAGGCTCTGTGGCTGGCCTTGCCCTCGTCTATGGCTCTGGTGATGTTCTCAAAGAAGTCCACCAGGTTTAGGAGGCATGACCTGCCCTTGCCAAAACTAAAGTGGGATGGAGCCAGGGTTTGGATGTCATCTATAGCCTTATTTATGAGGTCCATGATGATTTGTTCCATTGCCTTACATATGAGACTGGTCAAACTTATGGGTCTATAGTTATCTGGGTCTGTTGCCAAGCTGCCCTTGTGGAAGGGGATAACAGTTGGTGTTTTTCATTCAGTTGGGACAAAGGCAGTACTCGGGCTGTATTTGAATAGAGTGCCTAATGGAGTAGCTATCTCTCATTTTAGTATATTAAGAATGCAGCCCGGAATGCCATCTGGTCCCATGGAGGCTGTGCTCATAGCATTGGAGACAGCATTGACGACTTGCTCTTTGGAGGTGCAGGGAACAGGAGATGATAAAGACATGGTTTGTGGTATGACTGGGGGGAATAGGGGGTGGAATTTTCACCAAACCTGTCTGCTAGCAGGTTTTCAATTTCCGCAGGGTCAGTGTGTGTGACACCATCCACAATTAGTTCAGCACACATCTGAGTCCTACCTTTTAGGTTGCCATCACAGCTGAAGAAGGCCTTATGGCTATCCTTAACTATGGTTGCTAAATTTTTCTCATAGTTGCTGTTTGAAGATTTTATGAGTTGTCTTATTTGCTTGTCTAGGCTGAGGAAGGTGTTCTTCCAGTTCTGGGATCTCACATTTGTATTTTTAGACAGCAGCTTCTTTCGCTTATTGTATAATTTATTAATGCTAGACATCCACCAAGATGTTTTTTTTTTTGTAAGGATCTTGCTTTAATCCTATCTGGCATGGCTGTGTCTATACATTTGTGTAGATGTTTGCCCAGGGCATCAGTGTATACCTTAATATAGCTGTCAATGCCATCTGTGGTAAATGAAACTTGGAAGTCAACTATACTTTCCCTTTGGAGGATATAGTTAGCTTTGGTGATGTTTTTTAACCTGACTTCTCCTTTGGGGAGTTGTGTTGCTACTGCTACTTCAAAAATGACTGATTTATGGTCAGGACAGGCCCTACACTTGAGGCATTGCATTGGTAACTCATATTGGTGGGGACCAGGTCTAGAATGCTGGAGCCCCTTGTGGGGTGGTGCACTATTTTTTTCCAGGGCATTAGATTTAACAAAGTCCAGGAACTTTTATGCGAGTGAGTTTGGGCTTGTATACATTTCCCAATTAATGGAAAGATAGTTGAAGTCATCCATGATTAGGGTGTTAAGTTGTACTTTAATTGTCTCAAGTAGGTCTAAATAAGCTGTGCAAGGGGGGGGGGGGTCTTACCCACACTAATTTGGAATTGGAGTCGCTCCACAGAGTTTTCTTGTGTAACCAGTCTAGAGATGTAATTATCTTATGAAGATAGATACCCCACCTCTGTTGGTTCTCACACCGTCAGTTTGTGGTCAGTCAGATCATTTATCCATGCTCCTGACCCCAGCATGCACTCCCCTCAGGAGAAACTCCAAACAATACAAAGACTGTTAAAACACGGCCTGAAGGAGCATTTTTGCAACTATAAGATCGCTGTCAAAGAACTAATTGGGACATCTTTGAGAACCAGGACTTGGAAGTGCACACATCAACTGTACTCTGCTACATAAAAAAAACTGTGTTGCCAATGATATTGTCAGTAAACATATCCATGCGCACCCCAAGAAGAAAATCTGGATAATGAAGGAGGTCAGATCTCTCCTCAAGCACTGCAACACAACCTTCAGGTCTGGCAAAAGAGGCCTTTACAGTATGGCTAGTGCCAACCTAAAAAGAGCCATCAGAAAGGCTAAAGTGGTCTACAAAAGGAAGATCGAGGACAACTTCACCAACAGTGACCCACGGTGACTATGGCAAGTCATCCAGCACATCACTAACCACAAAACCAGTAAACATATGGCCATTGATGCGGACACCTCCATAGCACAGGAACTTTATTTCTTTGCTCATTTTGAGGTAGAAACAGCAGAGACAGTCACATCTAGGTCCCAGCAGGCAGGCCCCAGCAGTTTTCATGTCACCATCATCAACCTCCTACAACCACACCTTCATGATATGAGGCGTGTACTCAGAGTGGTCAGCCCAAGAAAGGCTGCTGGCCTTGATGAATGTGCTGATCAGCTCTCTGAGGTCTTTGCAAAGATCTTCAACCTGTCCCTGTCTAAGTCCACCATTCCATCCTGTCTGACTTCTACCATGATCATTCCACTGCCCAAGAAACCTGTCATCAGCAGTCTCAACAATTGCTGCCCAGTGGCATTTACTCCAGTCATTATGCAGTATTTCAAACAACTGTCCCTGTGACTCATCAAAGACAGCCTCCCATTTACCACTGACCCACACCAGTATGCTTACAGGGCAAACAGGTCCACAGAAGATGTCATCTCCACTGCCTTGCACACTGCATTTTCCCATCTTGAGCCACAGGGGAGCTATATGAGGATGCTCTTTGTAAACTTTAATCCAGCTTTCAGTACAGTCATCCTGGACAGATTGGTCACCAAACTCACTAGCTTAGGACTTTCACAACCTGCCACTGGATCAAAGACTTTCTGACTAACTGTCTTCATATGTTTAGACTAGGCCCCTACCTCTCCTCCACCCTCACACACAACACCAGCATCCCACAAGGCTGTGTGTTGAGTCCCCCTCACACATAACACCAGGATCCCACAAGGCTGTGTGCTGAACACCCTTCTGTATACCCTCTACACCCATGACTGTGCCCCCTCCCATTCTACCAACACCATCATTAAGTTTGCGGATGACATGACAGTGGTTGGACTCATCTCAGCAGGAGATGAGACAGCCTATAAGGATGACATCCAAAGACTTACAGCATGGTGCACCGAGAACAACCTTGTCCTGAACTCTACCAAAACAAAAGAACTCATAATAGACTTCCAGAGGCACAACACAGACCACAACCCAATAGACATGAATGGGGACTGTGTGGAAAGGGTTCCTGCCCTCGAGTTTCTGGGTGTGCACATTGCAGAAGATTCTCCTGCTTCAGAAAGACCACAGTGGCAGTGAAGAAGGCCCAGCAGAGATTCCAGCTCCTGAGGGTCCTCAGGAAAAACAACCTGCAGGAGAAGCTGCTGCTGTCTTTTTACCGCTGCTCTAATGAGAGTGTGCTGTCATACTACATCTCTATGTGGTATGCCAGCAGCTCAGTGGCAGACAGGACAGCCCTTCAGAAGGTCATAAACTCTTCTCAAAAGTCCACTGGCCACATGCTACTCTCTTTGGAGGAACTTTTCAGCTCTCACTGCCTCAGCCAAGCAGCCAACATCCTGAAAGACCCTTCACACCTTGGACATTACCTGTTTGAGTTGCTGCCCTCTGGTAGCCAATTGAGGTCCATTCCATCCCAGAAAAACAGGCTTAAGAACAGCTTCTACTCCAGAGCCATATATAAACTGAACAATGCCAAACACTTATACTGACCAACTCTGACCAGCACAAACAGTCGCTCTTGCACTACAACGTACAAGTTTACATTTTTTTCTGCACCTTATTTCATTTTTTTAATAATACCAACTGCACTCTCAATTCCACATGTGCAATATACCGAGGTGCAATAACTCAGGTGTTCTATTGTATTGTCCTTTTCAATTTAATTATGCACATTATATGTGAATGCACTGTTAGGATTGCTACAAATTTCGTTGCACCCTGTGTAATGACACTAACGGAATCTTATCTTTTGCATTAGCATGAATTTCCTGAAGGGTAATGTAGATCAATATGTTTTTATATACCTTTAATTTTATATAAATTTTATATACCTTTTTATTCTGCAGTATTGTTTACATAGTAATACTTGTTTCTTTCAGAGTTTATTTCAGTATTTCTTGCACTGAGTTGCACTGTGCACCTTATATGTATATGCATACTTACTTTTTTGTCTTGTTCTTAATAGTTGCATGTATGTAATTTGTCTTGTTCTTAATAGTTGTATGTACATTATTTATTTTTATTTATTTAACATTTGTTAATCAGGAACGACCGACTTGGAATGAAGCCAATTTTCAGTGGAGGCCCAGGGAGAAATGCTCCAGACGCATGTCTTTGTAATGTGGGAGAAAACCGGAGCACCCAGAAGAAACCCACATGAATGCAGGGAGGACATGCAGACTCCGCACAGAAGGCACCCCAGCTGAGAATCAAACCGAAGAACCTCTTGCTGTGAGACGACAATGCTACCGCTGCACCACTGCGCCATCCATTTATGTAATTCATACTTGGAGAGTCACTGAAACCAGAGTCAAATTCCTTGTATGCGTGCATAATTGGCCAATAAATGTGATTCTGATTCTGATTTAAGAAGCTATCAAAGGGCTTGCACATGAGTATAAATACTGAGCAGATGCAAGCTAGACTGCCATTTTGTAGTTAGCTGCTGAGATGTCTTCATGTATGTATGTAAGATATGTCTGTTAACTAGTTCATTCATATTTAATGATGCTGCTATCCATCATGATATGTTTCTATGTATTAAAGCATTTAAACGAAATACCCCACCTGCTTGTCTTCAATGTTAGTGAAGGATGAGCGACATGGTGTCAGAAGTGGCATGTCTAAAGGACACAGTACCAGAATGGGATCCAGAAGCAAGACCAAGAGACACACAGCTAATATAAAGGAGTAAATCATCCCTAAAATGTGCATACTTTGCAAAACAGGTCAGAAACTAATTTTAGATATTAAAAGTCGCTCAGCGCTATTTCATATTTGCAAAATATGTAAAGAGGTATACAGAATGTTCTGAATATTTGCATAAACCAATATGTACGATATTGATAAAAATACTCAAATTACTACGTTAAATGTTTGAAATAAAGTCCAAATTGCATAAAACAAATAAAATAAGGAGAAACTGCATTTTCACAAAGTATGTATATTTCGTATTAAGCCAAGACATCCGAGTTATCAGAGGTGTATAAAGTGTTTGCATGTTTGTGCAGTGTTGCAGTAAAGTTATTTTGCAAAAGTACAGCCATTACAGGGCATATTTTGCAGAGTACAGCCATTGCAGAACATATTTTGCAAAGTACAGTGTTTCGAAGAGTTTATTATGTATTTGAATCTTGTAAGCTCACAGAACAGTTTGTTTGTACATAATTACAAGGGCCATATTTTCAGTGTGTTCGTGCATACTTCATGGGTAAGGCAGACTGATTTCAAAAGCACATTGCACTTGTGTTTGACAGTAATATTGCTGAGAACTGGAGAGTGTTTGAGCAAGAGTATGATTCTTTCATACAGGCTGCATTTTGTGATAAAGATGACTGTACAAAGGCATTTATTCTGCTTAATTTAGCTGGGTCAGAAGCTATAGAAAGGGAACTTTCATTTGTGTATGCACCTGCTATCTATATAGGAGAGGGGGAAACCATCATATTGTTGTATTGGCTGAGTCAAGGGAGGACCCTGAGTGCTTAAAATGTAAATTTAGAGAAATGTGTAACCCCCAGACATGTTACAATGGAGAGGCACTTATTTTATACAAGAGATCAAAAGCATGGTGAAACTTTTGCAGCATATATAACTGACCTGAGAATCAAGGCTAAAACTTGAAGATTTGGTGATTTAACAGATGAGTTGATAAAGGACAGACTTGTGTCTGTCATAAAAGATAATGCTGTGAGAAAGATTTTGCTTCATGACAGCGATTTAACTTTGAATAAGGCCATTGAGACTTGTCGGATATACGAACTCACAGAGATGCACACAAATATGTTTACAAACAAAAATAGCTCGAGAAGGCACAGTGATAAACCTCATGTTGATAGCATGCAGCACGTGGTTAAAAGAAACAGGCCCAAGCACATGGCAGCAACTGTAGCCCCTGCAGCACTCACTGGTAAACCCCAGAGTTTTCCAGCAAATTTCAGAGTACGCACAGTCCCAGTGAAGCTTAAGAGTGAGTCAGCAAACTCAAAGCATGGGCCCCAACCCAGTTTCATTGCCGTAATTGTGGTGGAAATCATGAATCTAAAAAGGAAAAATATTTAGCTTTTGGTCAACAATGCCACAAATGCAATAAATGGAATAATTTGAAAAGATTTTGTAAACCAAATGGCCCACATTCGTTTATTAAAAGGAACATTTTAAGAAATGAGTTGATCAGTTAGACAGTGACAAGCCTAGTCTTTATGTTGAGGGTGTGTCAGTGCTTCATGAAACGGTCACTGCAGTAGATTTAAGGGCTCAATGCTTTTTACTGCTCAGTGCTAGGAGTCTAAACAAAAGACTCCACTCCCTAGAACCTCTCTTTACCCTAGAGAATGTTGATGTCTGCGTGGTCACTGAGACATGGTTTAAAGCTGCGGATAGCACACCAACAGTGCAGGGTTATAATGCCTTCCACACTTTTAGACCAGCTACTTTACAAGTAGGGACTAAAGGTGGAGGTGTCTCTATTTACATCAAAAATAAATATACTTCAAGGCTGGTCAAACAGGCAATGCACTTGAGCTGCTCCATGTTCATAACACCATAAAATCCAATACCACTTCCTTGCAAGCTATAGGTCCCCCTCTATGACCCAGCAAACCAATACCATGCATTTAAACTTATTAAAAACACTAACTATCCAACCCAATACCATATTCATGGGTGATTTTAATTACCCTACTGTTAACTGGGAATCATATACAACACCAAATGTACATGCACAGAGATTCCTGGATTTTGTAAACACAAACTCCCTGGACCAGATAAGTCAATACACCAACCAGTGGTGCAACCATACTGGATCTGGTCCTCACTAATATGGGAGACTGCTGCACACCCCCTACTGTAATGCCTTCCCTGGATAAGGTCAGACTACAAAATGGTCTCCTTTGAAGTAAAAATAAAACCTGGACCCCAGCTAAACCTGGAATATTCGGGAACTATTCTAAGGTTAACCTTCTGCTATTAAGTGAGAACCTGGCAAAATTTCAAGTCCCCATCAACCCTGGGAACATTGCTGCCTATGCAGAACTGTTCACAGAAATCATGTACAAGCATGTTAATAGCTGCAGAGAGGCAGCTGTACCCACCAGGAAAAAGTACAGAACTAACTCAAAACACAAGCCACCCTGGTGGAATCACAAAATCAGTCGGCTGTATAACAGGAGGAAGAAAATCATGGCAAAAATTAGGAAGGGCAGCACCCAGCAGGATAAAAGCACTTCCGTCAAACTAAACAAACAACTCAGAGGACAAATAAAGTCTACCATAGCCAAATGTGAGGTATGTTTGGCCTCCCAGGCTAAGGACAACCACAAAGCATTCTTTAGGTATGTCCGCAACCTCAAAGGCAATACACAACTGTGTGCAGAGCTCATTGTAAATGGAGCTACCTATACTGAGCCAGAAGATATAGCAAACCTCTTGGCTGATAAATTCAGCTCCACCTTTGCTCTTCTCTCCCCCTCAGGCAATATCATCAAATATAACTCCCCCTACTATCACTATGGAACAAGTTCTTAATGCTCTCTCTAAGACCAAGAACACTGCATCAATGAGCCCAGACAATACCCCAGGATGCCTTCTAAACAGCATGAAACATGATCTATCAGGGCCTCTAGAATTTCTATTTAACTGTAGCCTCCAAACAGGCTTAGTGTCTCATGAATGGGGGAATGCAACAGGCATCCCTCCGCACAAAGGTGGGCAATCTACAGACCCTGGAAACTACAGACCCATAAGTCTCACTAGTCTTATAAGTAAAGCCATGGAAAGAATTATCATGGAGATGATCAACAGAAATATAGTAAACCTCCAGACACTGGACCCAACCCAGTTTGGTTTCATCAAGGGTAGATCATGCCTACTCAACCTGGTGGACTTCTTTGAGAAGGTCACAGATTCATAGATTCATAGGTTAGTACTAGGCTAACTACCCTTGTGGGCCATTTCAAGCCTAGCCAATTACCCCATGTGAGAATCAAACCCTGCACCTTGTGTCTGTAAGGTAAACACCTTAACCATTATGCCATCCTCCCACACTGCCTACTTTGACCTGGCCAAGGCATTTGACACAATACCCCACTGAGGCATTGTTGGCAAACTCAAGAGGCTAGGTACAAACCCATGTGTCACTTGATGGATAGCCGACTGGCTCACAGACAGGACGCAGGAAGTTAGAATTGGGGAGTCCACCTCTACAAAGAGGCCAGTCACAAGTGGAGTCCCTCAGGGATCAGTCCTTGGACTGGTCCGTTTTGGCATTTACTTCTCAGAAATCAAGGACAATGTCAGTGGTCTCTGGCTGACTAAGTTTGCAGATGATTGCAAATTAGGAGTTGTCACTGAATTGCAAATTAGGAGCTGTCATTGAATCTCTCACTGACACAAATGTTCTACAGGAGGGCTGACCCAGACAAACAACTGGTGTCAGAGCCATGGACTAAAACTAAATGCCAAGAAATGCATAATAGTATCCTTTGGGAAGTCACCCATCCCTGGTAACTATCATATTGACAACACACCCCTTAGAGCTGACCCAGAAGTCAGGGACTTAGGGACACACATAGATAGTAATCTAGCCTTTGATCAACATGTGTCTACAGTAGTGAGAACATCATTCTATATTGTGCAACTTATAAACAAAGGTATGGCATCTAAGTCCAAGGACATCATTGTTCCACTGTATTCGGCATTCATCAGACCTATCATTGAGTACAATGCCCCTTTGGTATGTACCTAACCAGGCATATCCAACAACTGGAACATCCACAGAGGGTCCTCATTAAAAGAATACAGGGTGTAAATAATATGTCCTATGCAGGCCGCCTCAAGCCCCTATCCCTGTATTCTATCTCCTGCAGGCTTTTGAGGGGAGATCTATGCATGGCATACAGGGCATTGTCAGACCCCACTCTGAAGGACCTCTTGCATATCCACAAAATAAACAGCACCAGAATTATCCATTCTAAAGACTTAAACCTTGCTTGTGATATAAACAGGACCCGCAGGAAAGATAGGTATGTATCCCAGGCACTACCCCATCTATGGAACAGGCTTCCCATCCATGTGAACCAGAGTTCCTCCCTAACCCAATTAAAATGCAACTTGGACAATTGGATGGGAAACCAGAAATTCATCCCTGGTTTGGGCACCTATGTCTCTGTAAGTGGACCATCTCCCAGGCCCATGCTCACACTTATCAAGGGTATCAGAACTTGTCAGAGATTTGGGATGCATGGCTAGGCTTAAAAAGGCCCTTGTGGTCATTAGTCTAGTAAACACCTATGAACCTATAATCAAAGAATGAAGTATTTTGTACTGTTCAGATAAATGGCAAACCCATAGAGCTCAAAGTTGATACAGGTTCCAAGTGCAATGTTATGTCAGCAGAAACATTTGCTAGAGTGTGTAAAGGTGAAAGGCTTGATTTGGCAAGGTATGTGAAGCTTGTTGCTTGTGGAGGTTAAGAAATTAAAACCGAAGGCTCAGTAGTGCTTTCATGTTACTTTGCTGGAAGAAGGTACGACTTATTATTTTATGTGGTCAACAGGCACATACAGTCATTATTAACTCAGAGACAGTTTGAAATGGGACTGATTTCATTTAATAAGGAAGTCCACCATGTTAGCTTATTTTTTCTACCTGTGCTGATCTTTTCAAAGACAAACTAGGGAAGCTTCCAGTTGAGTACTCCATGAAGTTAGACCCAGAGGTCAGTCTAGTTATCAGACCAGCATGTAAAGTTCCAATAGGAGGATACAGTCCAATAGCAGGATACAGTCAAAGCCAAACTAGATAAAATGATGCGACAAGGTGTGATTTGTCTAGTTGAAACTCTAATTGAATGGGTATCTTTCATGGTGGTACCTCATAAGAGAAGCTCAGATGACATCAAAATATGTATTCACCCATGAGATTTGAACAAAGCACTAAAAAGACCTCTTCATCCAATGTGCACAGTCAAAGAAGTCACAGCTTTGATGCCAAATGCCACTATTTTTTTTATGCAAAGAGTTCATTTTGGCAAATTCAGCTTGACAAGAAATCCTCATTGCTCACCACTTTCAGTACTATGTTTGGCAGGTACAGATTTCTGAGAATGCCATTTGGGATAAATTCTGGAAGTGAAGTCTTTCAACGTACAATGGAGCAAATTTTTTCTGGGTATCCTTGTGCTATTATAGTAGACGACATACTAGTAGGAAGTCATGAGGAAGCTGAAACATGACAGAAACCGCAGGAAAGTTGGGCATGTCACGTGAATCTTAAGCTCAATTCACATAAATGCAAATTCAGGCTACAAGAAGTTACTTATGTTGGACTACAACCAGACCCTTCAAAACAAACAGCCATTCTTGAGATGCCAGCTCCAAACAATGTTCAAGCCCTACAACGTTTTCTTGGCATGGCTTATTACCTAGTAAATAATTATAAAAAATGGTCTGGTCCACATCCGAATACACTTTATTAAGAGACAAAACAACAAACCAAATTACAAAAAGCTGTATTTAGTGCATTCATCTCTGCTAAGGAGATTTATTCAGAATGCAATTAATTCCATTGCCTAAACTCTTCTAAAACCATTTGTATCATGCATGATGATGGTATCTAGATAGTTTATACTGTCCTTATTAAAATTATAAGTAAATTGTAAAAAATGAGTAGAATTGTTTAAATAATCAATAAATTCTTCTATCTTGGTGACTGTTCCTCACTGCAAAATAAAAATATCATCCAAGAAATGAGAATATAGTTTTATTTTACTCCAATGGGGGCAGCCTATGACAAATTTACTTTCCCAAACTAAAAGAACTACATTAGCATAAACCGGTGCACAAGCTGCCCCCATGGCAACACCTTGGATTTGTTGATAGTATTCCCCTTCAAACCAAATGCAGTTATTCTCCAAGACCAAGCTCATAAATTCACAAATTAAAGTTACCTGGTCATGGGATAGATTAGAATACTGAAACAAAATTTCTTCAAAGAAATTCCAACCCCTCAACTTTTGGAATGGCTGTGAAAAGGTCCTTAATGTCTATGGTTAAAAAAATCAATTCACTGGACCACAGTTCCCATTTGAGTAAACCCAGAAAGTCCCATGAATCCTTGACTAAATGAATTGTCTTTTCTACAACATGCTGTACACTTTGATCAATAAATGCTGCCAAAGGATGGGTCTTTGACCTTCTTGCAACTACAATGGGCCTAAAGGGGGGGGGGGGTTATTAATGCTTTTGTGTATTTTCGGTATTCCAAAGAATACCGGAATGGTGTAATATTTTCTATACAAAAAAATCATATACTTCACCATTGATTCTACTATTCACCAAATATTCCTCCAAATAGGAATCTATTCTGGAATATGAGACATTAATTTGGTTTTTAGAAACCGCCACATATGTTGTTTCATCAAATAGAAGTTGTTGCATCTCATTTATATAATCTTCATTTTTGTATAAAACCACCCCTCCCCCTTTATCTGGGGTCATTATAGGTATTGTTTTATCTTTTCTCAGGTTCATTAATAAACTGTGTTCATCTTTGATTAAGTTCCAAGGAACATTCTTGTCAAAAACATGCATCCTATAAATATCCTCCAACATATTTTTCAAAGGTATCTATCAATGGGTGTAGAGGTGGATTGTATATACATCTCTTTTTCCACCCACGTGTATTAGCCAAGTTAGCACCAATTGTTCCTTTACTTGTCTCATTAAATTGTAATTCAAAATTCAGTTTCCTGGTATAAAACTTCAAGGCTAAAACATTGTCAACTAAATTACTTTTTCCTTCAGGGATAAACTTTATTCCTTTGGACAATAAACAAAAATACTCATCTGTAACCTCTCTATCAGTGTAGTTGTAAACAGTAAATCCATTTTTATTATTTACAATATTCATTTTCAGTTCTTGTACCTGTTCCCCTGGTAGTAATTCCTCTTCTGTGTTTGTGGATAATAATTCGAACTGTAATTCCCCTTCTCTGCATACCTCTGAGCTAATCTCTCCTAGCATCTGATCATTAGAAAATCCTCTGCCTCACCACGTATATACTCAATGTGAGCACTGCTTTCATTGTTACCCCTCAATGCTTCACTATAACTTGATGGTCCTGCTTCTTCCATAGGTTCATAGATTCATAGGTTGGTACTAGGCTATCGACCCTAGGGCCTATACAAGCCTAGCCATAACAATTCCCTGGCTATTTCTTCTCACACTATTTACTTCCCTTGACCCCTGTCGAGCAGGGAGACTGATGTGATCCCTGGGGTGAATTTCCTTTCTCACATCCAGTCATCAAGGTTCTTTTTGAAGAGGGCCAAAGAGGTGCTCTGCTTGACATGTATGGGCAGTCTATTCCAGAGTCTGGGGAGTCTCTGGGTCAGGAACCTATCCCTCCAGCATGTTTTGTTTATTGTGATGACAAGATTTAGATCCCTGGCGCATGTGGCTCTGAGGGATTGGGATTTCTTTAAGTCTAGCATGTCCAACAGCTCTGGGTTTGACATGGCCTTGTATGTTAAGCAGAGATTGCCTCGGAGTAGATGATATGCGACAGAGTATAGCTGGAGTTTTTTAAGGTGATCAGGATAGGGCATCTGCTTTAGGCCTGTTATTCTTTTAGTGAGGTATTTCTGTGGCCATTCCAGTTGTTGAAGATGTCTTGAGAGGTACATACCAAATGGGGCATTGTATTCTATAATGGGTCTAATGAGGGATGAGTACAGTGGGACAATGACCTCCTTTTTTCTGGATGAAAAGCCCTTAGTGATGAGGTGTGCCACATAGAAGGATTTCCTGACTGTTGTGGTGATGTGGTTATTGAAGGTGAGACCACTGTCCACCTGTGTCCCTAAGTCTCTTATCACACTTTTGGTGTTTAGTGTACTGCCACCTATGTGGTAATTTATGGATACATGTTTTTCCCAGAGGGGATAACTATACATTTCTTGGCATTGAGCTTGAGCCCATGGCTCTGGCACCAAGCATCTGTTTCTATAAGGCCCTTTTGTAGAGTATCAACATCATTTGGGGATTCAGTAATGGCTCCCAGTTTGCAATCATCTGCGAACTGTGTTAGCCAGAGTCCCTTAGTGTTGGCCTGTACTTCAGAGAAGTAGATGCCAAACAAGAGATGTCCCTGGACTGAACCCTGAGGTACACCACTTGTCACTTGTCTGGAGCTGGATTTGGAGTCAGCTACTTTTACAGTGTGGGTTCTGTCAGTAAGCCAGTTGGCAACCCATCGAGTGACGTAGTGATTAATTCCCAGCTTAGTAAGTTTATCTATGATTCCAGAGTGGGGGATGGTGTCAAAGGCCTTGGCGAGGTCCAGATAGGCTGTATGGACTGCCTTACCCTCGTCCATGGCTTTGGACATTGATTCGAAGAAGTCAATCAGGTTCAGGAGACAAAATCGGCCCTTCACTAACCCAAACTGGGTGGGGTCCAGAGTTTTAAGGTTGCCAATGTCTTTGTTTAAAAGTTCCATGATAATTCGTTCCATGGCTTGCAGATCAGGCTCATCTGACTGATGGGGCGGTAGTTCCCGGGATCCACTGACGTCCCGCTCACCAGGCTGAACAAGGAGAAGGTCACGGTGAGCTGCCTGTCAGGTGCTAGGATCCGCCACATAACACAAGCACTCAGGTCACTCCAAGGCAAGTACAAATATGACTCAGTCATTGTTCATGCTGGTGTGAATGACCTGAGACGTACCTCCCTGGACTACATGAAAAGAGACATAGAGGAGCTCTCTGAGCATGTAGCCCAGGCCAGTATGACTCTGACCTTGAGTAGCATCTTACCCTCACTAAGAAAGACGCCACAATATGAAGACAAGATGATCAATTTTAACAATTGGGTTAAGTATTGGTGTCATTCAAAGGGGATCCAATGCCTGTCAGCCTGGGATGACATGCTCGACAAGCCACGATGCTTCGTTAGGGATGGCTTGCACCTGTCACCCCTGGGCTTTTGGATATTGGCAAAGGCTCTTGCCACCCCCATAGTGCCTTTTTTAGGCAAGGCTCAAAAGACAAACCCACCTCCATAGGTATCACAAGGGATCAGAAACTAAGAGTAATGCTACTCAATGCCAGAAGTCTAAACCTCAAGATGCATGCACTCAAAACTCTCCTTAGCATGGAGAACATCGATATCTGTGCAGTAACAGAAACCTGGTTCAAGGCTCCCGAGAGCACCCCAGCACTACCAGGTTATACCTCATACCATGTTTTTCGGCCCCAAAACTTGGACTGAACCACAAAAGGAGGGAGAGTATCAATATTCGTCAAAGATACCCACACCTCCAGGTTGGTGGCACAGCACGAAGCATCAGAGACTATCCATGTGCAACTAACAGTGGGTAAAACTGCCTTCCAGTTTATAGCCTGCTACAGACCACCCTCCCAAACCCAGGAACCACACTCAGCCTTCCTGAGAACACTGGAAAATATGAAGGTCTCTCCAAACACCATTATATTGGGTGACTTCAATTACCCAAACATAGACTGGGAGCATTACTCTAGCTCCAACACCCTAGCCCAAAGGTTCCTAGAATTTATAAACTCAAATGCTATGGAACAACTTGTTACCACTCCCACAAGAGGGGAAAACATACTGGACCTGATCATCACCAACATGGGGACTCTATGCTCCAGACCAGAAGTGTATCCCTCACTGGTAAGATCAGACCATAAACTAATCTCACTAGATATTCACATTCCGACCCCAGCCCCTGCCCAGAAAACCACAGTGAAAAACTTCTCTAAAGCAAATTTCACACTCCTCAAAACTGACGTGGAATCCTTCAAAGCCCCCGGGCCTGTGAAAAATATGGCCCAGACCGCAGAATCCTTTATAAATGCATTCTATGAACACATTCAGGAATGCATGGATAATGCAGTCCCAAACAAAACCAAGACCCAATCCTCCAAAGGCAGACGTCCTGTCTGGTGGACCCCAGCCATAAACAAACTATACAACAGAAGGAGGAAGCTACTACATGACAGAGCAAAATCCCAAAAAGGGAAGGCATCTCTGATCAGTATTAGCAAAAAACTACGGGCACTAATAAAATCGTCTAAGGCCAACTTCAAGAGAAAAATTGCACAGGACACTAAGGATAATCACAAGGCTTTCTTTAGTTATGTTAGGAACCTGGGTGGGAATTCCCAGATATGCTCAGAATTAGTCCAAAATGACAAAAAATACACCGAACCCACAGACATTGCCAACATCCTAGCTGACAGGTTCAGCGCAAAATCCCCCCCCCCCCCACACCTACCAAAATAGCAAATATCTATCCCAGCAGAGTGCTGCCCCCCTGACATCTCAGATGCTCAGGTAAGAGCCGCCCTCTCCAAAGCAAAAAACACAGCATCAATGGGACCAGGCGGTGTCCCGGGCTGCGTCCTACATGAACTCCAAGAAGAGCTAAACCCAAACATAAAACTACTGTTCAATCTCAGCCTTACTACAGGATATGTACCCAAAGAGTGGCGTACAGCAACAGTGGTCCCTCTCCACAAAGGTGGTGCCTCAACGGATCCTGGAAACTATCGCCCCATAAGCCTGACTAGCTTGGTCTGCAAAGCTATGGAAAGGATCATCATGGACCTCATAAATAAAGATATTGGGGACCTACAGACACTGGATCCTACCCAGTTCGGCTTTGTTAAGGGCAGATCCTGCCTCTTAAACCTGGTCGATTTCTTTGAAGCAGTCACCAAGGCCATTGACGAGGGGAAGGTGGTCCACACAGCCTACCTGGACCTCTCAAAAGCCTTCGATACAATACCCCACTCGGGCATTACAGATAAGCTCACCAGCTTAAATATAAACCCCTATGTCACTAGATGGGTTGCAAACTGGCTCAAGGACAGAACCCACATGGTTAGAATTGCTGGAGCCATGTCAGACTCCAAACCACTTACAAGTGGTGTCACACAAGGCTCAGTCCTGGGACCTCTCTTGTTCGGTATATATTTCTCGGAGGTACAGGCCAACACGGAAGGACTGTGGCTGACCAAGTTCGCAGATGACTGCAAACTGGGCGCCATAATCGACTCTCCAGCCGACACAACCATCCTACAAAAGGGCCTCATAGAAACAGACAACTGGTGCCAGTGCCATGGCCTCAAGCTAAACGCCAAAAAGTGTATAGTCATCCCCTTTGGCAAAAACAAAGTGCCTACAAATTACCACATAGATGGTAATCCATTAAGTACGGAAGAAGTAATTAGGGACCTGGGGACCCAAGTTGATAGCAATCTCTCATTCGACAACCACGTGGCCAAAGTGGTTAGAAAAACATTTTATATAGCCCACCTAATCATGAAGGGATTCACATCTAGATCAGGGGAGGTCATCGTGCCTCTTTACTCATCCCTCATCAGGCCCATAATTGAGTACAATGCCACTTTTGGGATGTACCTTACCAGACACCTGCAGCAACTGGAAAGACCCCAAAAGTACCTCACCAAGAGGATCAAAGGGCTCAAACAGCTGCCATATGCTGCCCGGTTAAAGAAATTCCAGCTCTACTCAGTGGCATACCATCTGCTCAGAGGCAATCTGTGCCTGACGTATAAAGCCATGTCCAACCCGGAATTAATGGACATGCTGCACCTCAGAAAATCCAAATCCCATCGAGCTACGTGCTCGAGAGACTTGAACCTCAGCACTGAAATAAATAGGACATGCTGGAGGGACAGATTCATAACCCAGAGGCTCCCTTCACTCTGGAATAAAATCCAAGTCCAGGTTAGGCAGAGTCCCTCATTGACTCTCTTCAAGAGGAATCTTGATGAGTGGATGGGAGATCATAGATTTACTCTGGGTATCACTTCTGTGTCACTGTTAGACAGAGGCACAGTATACTAACCTTGAAAAAGGGCATAGCAAAATTAATTTAAAATGGGTGGTGAAAGCCAAACACATTCTGGCTAGGCTTGTAAATGCCCTAGGGCAGATAGCCTAGTATGAACCTATGAACCTATGAATCTATGAACCAAGGTGGATCCCCCCTTGTGGAGTGGGATAACTGTAGCTGTGCGCCACTCAGTGGGCATGAAGCCTGAGGTGAGGGTATGATTAAACATGACAGTTAGGTGAGGTGCTAGTTCATTTTGTAGTTCATGTAGTACACAGCTCGGGATGTCATCTGGTCCCATGGATACTGTATTCTTAGCTATGGAGAGTGTGTTTTTTTTACCTGTCTTGCCGTTATTACCAGAATTTGGCAATCTTCTGGTACTGAGATGGGCCATTTATGGGGTGAGAGGGGGGTGAAACTGGCACTGAATCGATCTGCCAGGATATTGGCAATATCCTTGAGATCAGTATATTTAATGCCATTCTGTTGTAGCTCAGAGCAGATCTGAGCATTGCCATTTAGATTCTTGGCATAGTTATAGAATGCCTTGTGGTTGTCTTTGGAATCTTTGGCAATTTTCTTTTCGTAACTATCTTTTGAGGATTTTATGAGGGATCTCAGCTTCTTACTGAGGCTTGTAAGGAAGTTTTTTGCATCCTGGGATTTTCCTCTTTTCTGCAACAGTTTCTTCCTTTTGTTGTAAAGTTTGTTTATGGCAGGGGACCACCAGACTGGCTTCTTTTTTTTGTAGGAGAGCATCTTGGTTCTATTTGGGATGGCACGAGTCATGCACGAGTGGATGTGCTCGTACAGTGCCTTAGTGTAGGACTCAGCAGTCAAACTTTCAGTTCCCGTCTGCATGGGTGTCATGAAGTTTGTCACTTCTGACTTGAGTAGCATGAAGTTGGCTTTGGAGAAGTTTTTTATGGAGGTTTCCTTACTGGAGAGTGGGGGTGGGATGTGGATGTTAAGGGTGATTAGCTTATGGTCTGATCTCGCCAACGAGGGGGTGACCATAGGTGTGGAGCATAGATTTCCCATGTTGGTAATGACCAGGTCTAGGATATTGGAGCCCCCGGTGAGACTATGGATTAGTTGATCCAGGGCATTGGAATTTATGAATTCCAAGAACCGTTGGGCAAAGGTGTTGGTACACGATTAGTTTTCCCAGTTAATGGCAGGGTAGTTGAAATCACCCAGTATTACGGTGTTTGGTTGTATATTAATATTTTCCAGTATGTTTAGAAAGGTGTAGTGAGAATCTTGCGGCATGGTTGGGGATCTGTAGCAAGCTACAATTTGAATTGCAGTCTTACCTAGTGTTAATTGCACCTGGAGAATTTCAGATGCATTGTGTTGGGCAACTAACCTGGTGGTGTGAATATCCTTGGTGAATATGGACACTCCTATACCTTTAGTGTTTCGATCCTGGTTTGGTGGCCGAAAAGTGTGGTAAGAGTTGTAGCCTGGTATTGCAGGGGTGCTCTCTGGAGCCTTGAACCAGGTCTCAGTTACTGCACAGATATCGATGTTCTCCATTTTTAGGAGGGCCTCAAGAGAGTGTATTTTGAGGTTTAAACTTCTAGCATTGAGTAGCATTACCTTCAGATTTTGCATGTTTGTACCTGTTACGATGGTGGTTTTGTCATTTGAACTTTACATAAAAAAGGCACTACAGGGGTGGCAAGAGCCTTTGCCAGTAGCCTGAATCCCAGGGGCGACAGGTGCAGACCATCTCTGGCAAAGCATCGTGGTCTGTCGATCATGTCATCCCAGGCAGACAGATACTGGATCTCCTTTGAATGACACCAGAAGTTTAGCCAATTGTTGAAGTCAGTAATTTTGTCCTTATATTGTGGTATCATTCTGGGCGAAGGAAGGATGCTACTCAGGGCTAGGGACATACCTGCCTGGGCCACATAATCTGAGAGCTCTTCCATGTCTCTTTTCATGTAGTCCAGGGAGGTACGTCTCAAGTCATTCACTCCAAAATGGGCAATGACAGAGTCATATTTCTACTTGTTGTGGAGTGACTTGATTGCATGAGTTATGTGGCGGATCCTGGCACCCGACAGGCAGCTCACTGTAATTTTCTCCTTGTTCAGCCTGGTGAGTGGGACATCAGTGTGCCTGACTATAGAGTCACCTATGACTAAAGTGTTAGGTACGTTGTCTTGCCTTAGGGTCTGTTGCTGGATGGCACACTGGTGTCGTGAGCTACGTGATGCTTTGGTTGTGATTGGTGTTTGTTTGTGTTTCAGCTTCGGAGGTCCTTGTTGCTTAGGCAGGTTACAGTTAAGGGCCTCCACATATGTGGATTTAGTGTTGCTATGTGTGGGTCTTGGTGGTGTGAGTTTAGAAGAGCTATGTGTTGCTTGAGGTGTAGTATGGGTGTTAACCTTCTCCTCTTGACTGTCTAGCACAATCTTGGGTGGAGAGAGCTTTTCTTCCAGTTTGGCTATGTAAGTGCATCTCTCACAGGTTGTAGTGTTGGGTGGTAGGAGGAGAGTGTTGTCTGTGCATGTGAGGCAATTGCTGCATTGTCCCAGTATGCCCAGATTCACCAGGTGGACAGAAGAAATCAACGGAAGCTGACCCATGGACATGTTTGGTTTGGTGCTTTTTTTGAAAAGTACAGGAGCTGTTTTCCCTTACCTTAGCAAGGTACTTTGCAATTATAGGCTGTTTAGTGCCTATGATTAATTTCTCTTTATTAATAAGGAGAGAACAGTATGCTAAGAGTGTTTTGGAGGTGAAAAGAGTGTCGGATAGAGTGATGTTTATGAAGCTGGAAATTGATGGCATAATGATGAATGCTGTTAGTGCATATGCTCCACAATTTGTGTGTGCTATGGACGAGAAAGAAATATTTTGGAGTGAGTTGGATGAATTTGTGATGACTGTACCCAAGGGTGAGAGAGTGGTGATTGGAGCAGATTTCAATGGGCATGTTGGTGAAGGGAACAGAGGGGATGAGGAAGTGATGGGTAGGTATGGTGTTAAACAAAGGAATGCAAAAGGTCAGATGGTAGTGGATTTTGCAAAAAGGATGGACATGGCTGTGTTGAATACGTATTTTAACAAGAGGGAGGAGCATAGGGTGACATACAAGAGTGGAGGAAGATGCACACAGGTGGATTATATCTTATGTAGAAGGGCCAATCTGAAGGAGATTGGAGACTGTAAAGTGGTGGCAGGGGAAAGTGTAGTTAGGCAGCATAGGATGGTGGTTTGTAGGATGACATTGGTGATCAAGAAGGGGAAAGTGTAGTTAGGCAGCATAGGATGGTGGTTTGTAGGATGACACTGGTGATCAAGAAGAGGAGGATGAGTGTGAGGGCAGCACCAAGGATCAAATGGTGAAAATTGAAAAAGGGTAATTGTGAGGTGATGTTCAGGTAAGAGTTAAGACAGGCACTGGGTGGCAGTGAAGAGTTACCGAATAGCTGGGTAACTACAGCAGAACTAGTAAGGGAAATTGCTAGAAAGGTGCTTGGTGTGACATCTGGAAAGAGGAAGGAGGACAAGGAGACCTGGTGGTAGAATGAAGAAGTACAGGAGAGTATACAGAGAAAGAGGTTGGCGAAGAAGAAGTGGGATTGTCAGAGAGATGAAGAAAGTAGACAAGAGTATAAGGAGATGAGGTGCATGGCAAAGAGAGAGGTGGCGAAGGCTAAGCGTATGAAGAGTTGTATAAAAGGTTGGACACTAAGGAGGGAGAAAAGACCTGTTGGCTGGACAGAGGGACTGAGCTAGTAAAGATGTGCAGCAGGTAAGGGTGATAAAGGAAATGAGGGAAACATACTCACAAGCGAGGAGAGTGTGTTGAGCAGATGGAAAGAGTACTTTGAGGGTCTGATGAATGAAGAGAATGAGAGAGAGAGAGAGAGAGAGAGAGAGAGAGAAGGTTGGATGATATGGGGATAGTGAATCATGAAGTGCAGTGGATTAGCAAGGGGAAGTAAGAATAGCTATGAAGAGGATGAATAACGGAAATGCTGTTGGTCCAGATGACATACTTGTAGAAGCATGGAGGTGTTTAGGTGAAATGACAGTGGAGTTTTTAACTAGATTGTTTAATGAAATCTTGGAAAGTGAGAGGATGCTTTAGGAATGGAGAAAAAGTGTTTTGGTACCGATTTTTAAGAATAAGGGTGATGTTCAGAGCTGTAGTAACTACAGAGGGATTAAATTGATCAGTCACAGCATGAAGTTATGGGAAAGAGTAGTGGAAGCTAGGTTAAGAATGGAGGTGATGATTAGTGATCAGCAGTATGGTTTCATGCCAGGAAAGAGCACTACAGATGCAATGTTTGCTCTGTGAGTGTTGATGGAGAAGTACAGAGTAGGTCAGAAGGAGTTGCATTGTGTCTTTGTGGATTTAGAGAAAGCATATGATAGAGTGCCTAGAGAGGAGTTGTGATATTGTATGAGGAAGTAGGGAGTGCCAGAGAAGTATGTAAGTGTGGTGCAGGATATGTATGAGGGTAGTGTGACAGCGGTGAGGTCTGCGGTGGGAGTGACGGATGCGTTTAAGGTGGAGGTGGGATTACATCAAGGAGCAGCTCTGAGCCCTTTCTTATTTGCAATGGCGATGGACAGGTTGACAGACGAGATCAGACAGGAGTCCCCGTGGACTATGATGTTTGCAGATGACATTGTGATCTGTAGTGAGAGTAGGGAACAGGTGGAGGAGACCCTGGAGAGGTGGAGATATGCTCTAGAGAGCAGAGGAATGAAGGTCAGCAGGGCTAAGAGAGAATATGTGTGTGTGAATGAGAGGGAGGATAGAGGAATGGTGAGGATGCAGGGAGTAGAGGTGGCAAAGGTGGATGAGTTTAAATACTTGGGATCAATAGTTCAGAGTAATGATGAGTGTGGAAGAGAGGTGAAGAAGAGAGTACAGGCAGGGTGGAGTGGGTGAAGAAGAGTGTCAGGAGTGATTTGTGACAGACGAGTACCAGTAAGAGTGAAAGGGAAGGTCTACAAGAGGGTAGTGAGACCACCTATGTTATACGTGTTGGAGACAGTGGCATTGACAAAAAGGCAGGAGTCAGAGCTTGACGTGGCAGAGTTGAAGATGTTAAGATTTGCACTGGGTGTGACGAGGATGGACAGGATTAGGAATAAGTATATTAGAGGGTCAGTCCAGGTTGGAAGGTTTAGAGACAAAGCCAGAGAGGCAAGATTACGTTGGATTAGACATGTGCTGAGGAGGGATGCAGAGTATATTGGGAAAAAAATGCTAAGGATGAAGCTACCAGGTAACAGGAAACGAGGAAGGCCTAAGATAAGGTTTATGGATGTGGTGAGAGAGGACATGCAGGCGGTTGGTGTGACAGAGCAAGATGCAGAGGACAGGAAGAAATGGAAACAGTTGATCCGCTGTGGTGACCCCTAACGGGAGCAGCCGAAAAAAGAAGAAGAAGAAGAAGAAGAAGAAGAAGGAGAAGGAGAGCTGAGCGCTTGTATCAGTTTAAGGCTTCCTCGTGCTTTCCAGCAGGTATTAGAGCAAGTGCTAGTCACGGGGATGCTTAAAGGTAAGATGAAAAAAATGGTCTATCCTAAACACTGCAGTGTGCACTAGAGAAATTAGATGTGAACGTAGGTAACTTAAGTTTTACCTGTCTAAAAAGTTACGTTTTAGTGGAGAGTCACGATTTTAAAACAGCAAGATAGATTGAAAGGGGGTGATCACTTTTGTATTCCGGTACTATGGAATACAGTAGAATGGCCAATAAATTTAAATAGTTGAAGGGGAGTGATTTCACAAAAAGATAATTTAGTGCTTACTCACACAAGCCAGTGAAAGCAGAGAGGAAATGAGATATATGGTCAAATTAGCATAAGAGGCAGGCAACTAGAAAGACAGGTGTATTTAAGAACATGACAGTGATGGGGGGGGGGGGTTCTGTCTGACTCACAAGAGACAGAGATGTGGGGTCTTTTGAAGTTTTATTATGCAGTTAAAAGCAGAACACAAGCAAAACACAAGGTAAAGAAAACAAATCACAGCACTCAAAATATAAAAAGGCAATAAACTAATACAAAATACAACAAATAAAAAGCAAACCAACCTTTCCCTCACAGCAAAGTTTCCTTTGCTATTAGCAAAATTAGTAGTGTGTGGAACAGGATAAACTTGTTTGTTACGATATTGCTTCAAATCACGTTCCAATTTACATTTTTTTCTTTTGAAAAATATTATTGCACCTCTTCTCTACTTTATCCAAAACTTTTTAATACAACTCATGGTACTGTGGAAACAACAGATCTTCCCTAATTTTCTCATCTAACACTTTTACTTCCTGTGTCAAAACAGATTTTTGTTTTTCATAGTAAAAAGTTGTTTTCTTCAATAAATTCACCCCAATGCCATCAAAAAAAATCAATAAAATCTTCAATGACGTCACTATCATAAAATATACCAAACGGAAATTTATATAATCTAAGCCCCTGAGGGACCACTTTTAAAGTTATACATTCATTAAGATAGGCAATGTCCATTTGTGTAGTTTTTAATTTAAAAAGTCTCTTTTCCAAATAAAATATTAAGTCTTTTAAAGAACCAAAATTGTAGTCATCCTCATGTACAGATATTCTCGATGCATTCCCATTATTATTAAAATTGTTAAAACTGAACTGTCTGGAAATTAAGTTGGTGAGTTTAGAACTGCCTTCTAAGTTCACAATCACACTGTCGTTCTGACAAGACGTTGCCGACTGATTACAGGCAGCGTTAGCTCCATGCTAAACAAAGGCATTAAAAGTTACAGTACCTTTTTAGGAATCACCTTGTGACTCAGTTTGCTGTATTTCCTTGCCCTGGATACCAATAGTGGAGGCTGAACAAGCTCCCGAGTGAAAACGCTGTTCACTCAATGCTATCCCACCATCTTGCTGCGACTCAGCTCTCACTGTCACATGCCCCCCAGGGCCAATCGGACTCGAAGCTCGCATCCCTTCCTGGTTAACCTCATGAATATTCATGCTAGGCTGATTAACTGCTCCGTTTCCTCCAACGGCTCCCAAAATACTGGGTTCTTTTTGAGAAAGCAGTTCAATCTATTTTATTAAATCGCCTTTCAACTGACCAACTTCTTCCCTCAACTGCGATAGTTCAGTTTTAGAACAATTGTCCAAAGCATCAGTACTGGACAGATTAAAAACATCCAAGATATCCATGCTGTAAAACGAACTGATAAGTACTAAAACCAACACTTGAAATAAAATATAAATAGTAGAACACTAAGTAAATAATTATAAAAACGGTCCTGTCCACATCTGAATACGCTTTATTAGGAGACAAAACAACAAACCAAATTACAAAAAGCCGTATTTAGCACTTTCATCTCTGTTAAGGAGACTTCTTCAGAATACAATTAATTCCATTGCCTAAACTCTTTATAAATTATATTACATCTAGACGTCATGAATTGTTCCACCAACCCATAGTCAATATAATAAATTAGTCATTAACATTTAAAGTACTACATTAAAAACTGATTATAAATAACTACTGTTTGCTGAATGACTAGATAAAAATATTAAAATATAATAAATTAAATAATATTATTAAATAAATATTAATAAAAATTAATAATATTAAAATAAATAGTCAAGTTCATTCCAGACTTGAGCCAGCTTTCACCACCACTCAGAAAGTTGACACCTAAAGAAGTATCCTGGTCTTGGTTAGAGCAACACCAAAGAGCATTTCATGTCCTGAAACAGAGAATTGCTAGTCCACCAACTCTCAGATACTACAATGTTCACAAGCCAATTGCACTTTCCTGTGATGCTTTGAAATTTGGTCTTGGTGCCGTCATTCTACAAGAGGATCAACCTGTTGCCTTTGCATTGGGAACTTTTACCCAAACTAACATGCAGTATGGCCAGATCGAGAAAGAGCTTTTGGCAGTTGTGTTTGCATGTTTGAGGTTCCATGATTATGTTTATGGTAGACCTCTCCCGATTGAAACAGACCACCAACCTTCAGTCACTACCTTGAGAAAGCCAATGCATTCAGCTCCAGCCTGACTGCAACATATGATGCTGAGATTGCAAAAGTGCAATTTCAATCTTGTCTACAAGAAAGGCAAACTTCTTTATCTTGCTGATACCTTTTCCAGATCACCCAGAAATACCACAGAACAGCATGAGAATGAGAACCTTGATTCTGAAGTCATGGAAGTGAGAATTTTTTCTTCCACACTTCTTGATGAGCTGGGAGATCACACAGCCACAAATCCAGTTTTACAGAGGATCAACCACTTAATCAATCAAAGTAAACACAAAGTCAGTAAACTGCAAAGGTGAGGCTTCTGAACAGCAACAAAAATACTCCAGAACAACAGCTTAACTCAAATTTCTCCAACCACAAGACAAGGATCTGAATTCCACTCGGTTTTAACACAATTTATTGGTACACAAGCGCTTTCACAAATAGCTTCTTCAGGTGTATAGCTACCATTAAAATACACACTCTTTATATAGCACTTAAAATCTGTCACATGACTTCAATTAGCAATTTTAAAGGCATATACACAAATTCTCAGTGCTATTTCCTAATGCAAAATCCAAAACTTTATATAATATAAAATGTTAAAAACATAAATAAAAATTGAACATTTCACTTATTCAGTGATCTCTTTTTCAATACTGGTCTTATAGGAATAGAGTCATTCAGTCCATGCCCTGAACTAGCCCTTAGCCTAATAATCCATTCAGCTTCTTTCTCCTCAGTCCTTGCTTTTATATCACCCCCTCTTATGTCAGTGAATGTTCTGCATAAAACAACAAACTTTGACTTAAAACTGTTTACCCGTAATCTGACATTGAAAATGTTATTTGGTAATGAATAAAAAGAGTATGATACTATACTCAGGAAACCGGGTCTATTTATTCCAAAGCAAAATGTTCTAATTAATGCATTTGAGCAAACTTGTATCTCTGATATGTATAAAATGTATTACGAGCGGAAACAACTTAAAGAAAGTGAAAAGTGGCACAATTTAAGTAAAGAAGAATTTATAGCTATGCATGATTTAGACAGCAATAACCTGATAACTATTAGGCCAGCAGATAAGGGTGGGCAAATGGTGGTTATGAACAGAAAGGATTATAATAGTTTGATGTTGGAAATGCTGGATAACACTGACTTCTATCAAAAAATGACATCTGTACAAAGTAAGAATATGATATTAAGAGTAGAAAAAGAAATTAGATGCCTAGAATAATTAGAGCTTTGTGATAATAATATAGTGAAATATTTAGTAATTATGGATCCAACTATTCCAAAGATTCAGGGGTTGCCTAAATTACATAAAAATTCCATTAGACCCCCAATGAGACCAATAGTGGCTGGAAAAAATTGGTGTACTGAACCAGCTTCAATATTCATTGAGAAAAACCTGAAGGCCTTGATATATAAATCAAAATATATGTTGAAAGACACAGAGCATTTTCTCAGGGATTTATATGAATGTATCAGTGAAACAGATGCTTCAGAACAGTATTTTTTGTTACACTAGATGTTGTTTCACTGTTCACAGTTATACCAAATACAGTTGGCATTAAAAATGTCATACATCTATTGGAAATGAATAAGGAATTTGGAAGTAGAACTATAGGAATATTACAAAGATTGTTAAAACTAGTGCTTGAAAATAACATCTTTGTATTTAGGGAAGAAATGTATTGGCAAAAGAATGGAGTGGAAATGGGCACTCTTTGTGCTAACAGTTATGCCAACGCAGTCGTGTCCAAGTGGGAAATGGAAAATGTTATAAAAGGAAAGTTTGATAAAATTATCATTTTCTACAGGAGGTTTGTAAATGATCTCTTTCTTTTATGGAAGGGGATGGAAAATCAGCTATATGAATTCTTAGAATTTATTAATAATTCTACAGAATTTCTTAAATTTACCATGAATCATTCTATGGATGGTATTAGTTTTTGGATGTATATGAGGAAAAAGATGATATAGGCAAGGTTAGCACAAGGATGTTTAGAAAGACATGCCATGCAAATAAATTATTAAGCAGAGATAGTATGCATCCTAATTTTATTTTCAGAAATGTAGCACAAAATCAGTTCCTAAGGGCATCAAGATTGAGTGTAAAAACTGAAGAATATGAGAAACAACTAACTTTGACAGAAAAAGAATTATTAGATAGAGGCTATGATAACAAAATGATAGCTAAAAATATGGAAGAAGTAATGAGTAAAAGAGGGAATAAGGCCAAACCATATTTCTCAAAACAAACAGTGAAAGGGATAGAGAAGGTGACACACAAGAATGTTAGAATGTGTCTGAATTATTCAAGGGATGTTAGATTGTACACTAATATTATAAATGAACACTGGAATATACTAACATCAGATTGTAAAATGAAAGAGCTAGTAGGCACAAGACCACAATTTAGCTTTAAAAATAAGAACTTAAAAAGAAGACTCTGCATAGACAGAGAATTGAAAGGCAAAGAAAATGAAAAAGGTACTAGACCAAGTGGCAAGTGCAATTTTTTGTAGTTTTACCTGTGATGATTCACAATTTAAACATCCAGATACAGGTGAGACGTTTTACCTGCGAACTTATGCGAAATGTGATACAGCACATGTAGTATACTTGGCTATCTGCCAAACATGTCACAAATTTTATGTAGGGAAAACAGATCGTCTCTTAAAAGATAGGATAAGAGAACATTTATACCATATCAAGAAAAAAAGTAGTTTTAATGCACTAGTGAAGCATGTGTCAGTTACTAATGAACAACATGTTTTTAAATTTGTTGTTTTATGCAGAACATTCACTGACATAAGAGGGGGTGATATAAAAGCAAGGACTGAGGAGAAAGAAGCTGAATGGATTATTAGGTTAAGGGCTAGTTCAGGGCATGGACTGAATGACTCTATTCCTATAAGACCAGTATTGAAAAAGAGATCACTGAATAGGTGAAATGTTCAATTTTTATTTATGTTTTTAACATTTTATATTATATAAAGTTTTGGATTTTGCATTAGGAAATAGCACTGAGAATTTGTGTATATGCCTTTAAAATTGCTAATTGAAGTCACGTGACAGATTTTAAGTGCTATATAAAGAGTGTGTATTTTAATGGTAGCTATAGACCTGAAGAAGCTATTTGTGAAAGCACTTGTGTACCAATAAATTGTGTTGCAACCGAGTGGAATTCAGATCCTTGTCTTGTGGTTGGAGAAATTTGAGTTAAGCTGTTGTTCTGGAGTATTTTTGTTGCTGTTCAGAAGCCTCACCTTTGCAGTTTACTGACTTTGTGTTTACTTTGTGAATATTTTGGAATATCTTTATGCAAAGGTGCCTGTAACATTGGGTGGTTTCCACTACTTAATCAATCAAGGTCGGCCATCAAAGCAATCTAGTTTACCTCAAGAAATGCAACCTTATTTTCCATGCAGAGATGAGATTTTGTCTGACAAAGGTATCATTATGAAAGGTCCAAAAGTAATTGTTCCAAAGTCTTTGCAACCAGAGTACATTACTATCTTGCATCGTGGTCACCCAGTACCACCCAATCTAGCAAAAGAAGGGTGAGAGGACTAGTACTTTGGCCTTTTATGTCACAAGACATTGAGAGAGCACTTTAATCTTGTTCAGTGTGTAATAGTACAAAGCCACATCAACAGAAGGAACCACTTCAGCTTAACCAGATTCCGGAACTACCTTGGTCGTCAGTAACCACTGATATCTTTGCGTGGAATGGTCAACATTATTTGGTGTTAGTAGATTTTTACTCCAATTGGTTCCAGATTGACCTATTTTCTAATTTAGCATCCCGTACTGTCATTACTAAGATGAAACATCATTTTTGGTGTTCATGGTAGTCCACACAAAGTTATTTCTGATAACGGCGCCCAGTTTGCAAGCCAACAGTTCAAAAGATTTGCTGAAGAATGGAACTTTTCTCATGTCACAAGTAGTTCAGAGTACCCCCAGTCAAATGGTTTGGCAGAACGTGCGGTTGAAGGTGTAAAACAGTTTCTACAGAAGTAAAAATGAGATAATAGTGATGTTTTCCTGAATCACTTGAATCTCAGAAATGTTCCTCATGATAAACATCTTGGTTCACCTGCTCAGAGACTTCTGTCGAGACAAACCAGAACCACATTACCAATCAGTAGTCAATTGTTGGTTCCATGTGTCAAGAACAACAGGTCAGCGAAAACCAATCTGCTAAAGAAGAGCCTAACCCAGAAGTCCTACTATGATAAGACCAAGAAACTGCTCAATCCATTACAAGAGGGGGAAGTGGTACGGATGCAGAAGGTTAAAGGTTATGATCAGATTGGTGTCATAAAGAATATTGGTCCAGAGCCGAGATTGTACAATGTGAAATCAGAAGGCGTGATCTTTAGATGGAACTGGAAGCATTTGAGACCAGTGTTCAAGCCTATGCTACAGCACACAGCCTGTGAGTAAGACTCCTCAGAGTGAGTTGTCTGGTGTTACAATTCCAGAGGAAGTTCCAGAGGACATTCCCATTCCTGTTATGAATAAAGAAGTTCCTGATACGAGTTGTACACCACAGACTGTCCCTGTTGCTAAATTTGGTCCCAACTGTTATGTTACAAGACATGTTCATATCTCTAAACCCTGTAACAGATATGAAGCAACTTGGACATGAACACTGTGTTTTGTTTCTAATGTATATAGTAATGTATGCCTAACTCTGATATTGTTTTGTATAAAGGGCAATCTTTTTAAGAGGGATGGTGTAGATCAATGTGTGTGTATATACCTTTAAGAAGCTATACAAGGGTTTCCACAAGAGTATAAATACTGAACATGTGCAAGCTAGACTGCCATTTTGTAGTTAGCTTTTGAGATGTAAGCATGTTTTATTGTAAGGTCTGTCTGTTAACTACTTTGTTCATATATAATGATACTGCTATCCAGCCGGATGTGTTTCATATGTATTAAAGCATCTAAATTAAATACCCTGCCTGCTTGTCTTCAATTTTAATAAAGGGCAAGCAACAGGTAAGAAATCTGTAACTCAAATGTATGTCATTATTTTCTGATTTCAGCCCTCAAAAGATTTTCCCGTGATTTGCCTGAAGACCACAGTTTTATAAGAAACAAACCAAACAATATGAAGGAAAAATCTGGACATTCTGCAAACACCTGGACAGTTGAGATTTATGCTACTACCATAACCCCTCCAACCATTAACAGGGAACAGGTCCTGGTGGCGACTGCTAAAGCCAGAAACACAGCCTTGGTGAGCCCCAACAATATACCAGGATCCCTCTTAAATGGTTTGAAACATGACCTACCAGGACCACTTGAGTCACTTTTCAACTATACCATCAAAAAAGCTTTGTACCATGAGAATGGAGGACTGCAATGGTTATCCCACTTCACGAGGGTGGACCATCAACTGACCCCAGAAACTACAGACTCATTAGTCTGACTAATCCGATATGCAAGGGCATGGAATGAATGATCAGCAAAGACATAGACAACCTTCAGACTGTACCCAACTCAGGTTTTTTTTTTTTTTCAGAGGAAGGTCAAGCTTGCTAAACCTGGTGGACTTCTTTGAGAACATCACCAAGGCAACGGATGAGGTCAAAATGGTGAATACCACATACTTGATCCTGGCTAAGGTGTTCGATACAGTAGCCCACCTGAGTACAGTTGACAGACTGACTGAACTGAGCATAAACCCCTGCATAACTCACTGGATAGACAGGACCCATGATATCAGGACTGGTGACACCACCTCCACTAAGGGACTGGCCACCAGTGGGCTACCTCAGGGCTTTGTGCTGGCATTGCTCCTATTTGGTGTCTACTTCTTGGAGGTAAAGGCTAATGTCAAGGGCTTTTGGCTGACCAGGTTTGCAGATGACTGTAAATTTGGAGCTATAACAGATTCCCTCGTGACACAAACATCTTAGAAGAGGGTCTAATCATACAAATGACTGGAGACAAAGTAATTGATTAAAACTCAATACCAAGAAATGCATTATAGTACCTTTTGGGAAAGATGCCACTCAGGCTAATAACCCCATTAATAAGACACCCCTAAGAGTTGACTTGGTAGTCAGAGATCTGAGAACCTATGTAGACAATAATCTGGGCTTTGAACACGTAGCCAAGGTGGTAAGGAAATCATTCTATGTCACCAACATATAAGTAAGGGCATGGCATCTTGATCCAAGGAAGTCACCGTGACACTTTATTCGGCCCTTATCAGACTCCTCATTATGTATAATGTCCCCTTTGGCATGTACCTGACCAGACATATGCAACAGCTGGATTGCTTATAATGGTCCCTTACGAGGAGAATTCAGTGTATAAACACATTGTCCTATTCACATCACGTCAAAGTCCTGTCTCTACACTCAGTCTACAGGTTACTGAGAGGTGAGCAATACCTGGCATGCAAGGCATCCTCAGCTCCAGCTCTGAGGGAGCTTTTGCACATCCACAAAATTAACAGCATCAGAATCACTAGATCCAAGGATTTGAATTTTGCTTGTGACATAATAAGACATTTTCTTCAGAGGATCCCCATTCTCTGGAACAGTGTGTCAGTGTATTTAAGGCACTTGTTACACTGTCGCAGGATGTCCATGTCCACCAGGCTACATGCAGAGATAGCAGGAAGGTGCCCATCCATGGTTTCAGCTCCTTAATATGTGCTTTACAAGGGAAAAGAATGGGGGGTGTTTGCAGCTGGATGAGGGATGGGTGCTTACTTAATGTAATCTACGGCTAACTTATTCGTTGATGCTGCCCAGTGCACAAACCAGTTGCTCTTTGAGCAGCGACAGTCCTGAGTCCTGTAATAATGTAATCTAGAGCTAAATAAATGCATCAGTGCCCATCAGCGTGAAAAGTAGTTGCTCTTTAAGTAGCGCCGGACTGTGGAACATTTCTGAGGTAGTTTTTATAGGGAAAAGTACAACTTCTAATGAATGCATTTATAAAGGGCAGCACTAACCGCCACTGAGCGAAGAGCATCATCAGGCACTGCATTTATACAGGGCAGCACTAACCGCCACTGAGCGAAGAGCAGCATCGGGTACTGCATTTATACAGGACAGCACTAACCACCGCTGAGCAAAGAGCAGCATCAGGCACTGCATTTATACAGGGAAGCACTAACCACCACTGAGCAAAGAGCAGCATCAGGCACTGCATTTATACAGGGCAGCACTAACCGCCACTGAGCGAAGAGCATCATCGGGCACTGCATTTATACAGGACAGCACTAACCACCACTGAACAAAGAGCAGCATCGGGCACTGCATTTATACAGGGCAGCACTAACCGCCACTGAGCGAAGAGCAGCATCAGGTACTGCATTTATACAGGGCAGCACTAACCGCCACTGAGCAAAGAGCATCATCGGGCACTGCATTTATACAGGGCAGCACTAACCGCCACTGAGCAAAGAGCAGCATTGGGCACTACATTTATACAGTGCAGCACTAATCACCACTGAGCGAAGAGCAGCATCGGGCACTGTATTAATACAGGGCAGCACTAACCGCCACTGAGCGAAGAGCAGGATCGGGCACTGCATTTTTACAGGGCAGCACTAACCACCGCTGAGCAAAGAGCAGCATCGGGGAAGGCATTTATACAGGGCAGCACTAACCACCGCTGAGCAAAGAGCAGCATCGGGGAAGGCATTTATACAGGGCAGCACTAACCGCCACTGAGCAAAGAGCAGCATTGGGGAAGCCATTTATACAGGGCAGAACTAACTGCCGTTGAGCGAAGAGCAGCATCGGGCACTGCATTTATACAGGGCAGCACTAACCGCCACTGAGCGAAGAGCAGCATTGGGCACTGCCTTTATACAGGGCAGCACTAACCGCCGCTGAGCAAAGAGCAGCATCGGGCACTGCATTCATACAGGGCAGCACTAATCACTGCTGAGCGAAGAGCGGCATTGGGCACGGTATTAATACAGGGCAGCACTAACCACCGCTGAGCAAAGAGCAGCATCAGGCACTGCATTTATATAGGGCAGCACTAACCGCCGCTGAGCAAAGAGCAGCATCGGGCACTGCATTTATACAGGGCAGCACTAACCTCTGCTGAGCAAACAGCAGCATCGGGCAAACTCAAGGCTTATATAGAAGCAGAAAAAAGCAAGATTTAAACTCGGTGTCTACATTATACACAGCCAGAAGCTCTAAAGAGTGAATACAAGTTCATCAACACATAAAGAGCGATGTACAAAATAGAGAAACACATATTGAGTGAAAATCAAAACACGGAACGTGTTTCTTGAAACAACAGCACCATGCAGGTATACATAAATTAACTAAATAAAACTAAGTTGCTAAAGTGGTTAGAAAAACATTCTACCTTGCACACCTTATCATGAAGGGATTCACATCCAGATCCAAGGATGTCATTGTACCCCTATACTCCTCCCTCATCAGACCCATGATTGAGTACAATGCCCCATTTGGTATGTACCTCACCCGGCATTTGCAACAGCTGGAGAGACCACAAAAGTACCTCACCAAGAGGATCAAGGGTCTCCAACATATGTCTTATTCTGTCAGACTAAAGAAACTCCAGCTCTATTCAGTAGCATACCGCCTGCTCAGAGGTGATCTCTGCCTGACGTACAAGGCCATGTCCAATCAGGAACTGATGGACATGCTCCACCTCAAAAAATCCAAATCCATCAGGACCACGAGAGCTAAAGACTTAAACCTCGGCACAAGTATGAATAGGACATGCTGGAGGGATAGATTCATAACTCAGAGGCTTCCCATGCTCTGGAACAAGATCCCAGTTCATATTAGGCAAAGCCCCTCACTGACTCTCTTCAAGAGAAATCTTGATGAGTGGATGGGAGATCGTAAGTTTACCCCAGGGGTCACATCTGTGTCACTAGTAGACAGGGGCACAGTAAACTAATTCTATTATATAAGGGGACCTTCATTGTGTCACTACTAGACAGAGGCATAGTATTCTAAATCTATTCTGTGCATTTTTTGTACCATTTCATGGGGTGGCGAAAGACACATCACTATGGCTAGGCTTACAAATGCCCCAGGGCAGATAGCCTAGTACTAAACTATGAAACTATGAAACTATAAAATAATAGACTTTTGCAGGGGGGCAAGCCCCCCTGCACCCCTCCTACTTAAATATACCAACTCCAAGACCGCACTACAGTGGGTATATTTCCTTATCCCCAGGATCGCACTGCTGGCCAAAGAAATACGTTCAGTGTTCTGATTTTCTCTCAATACATGTTTCGCTATTTTTGTATATTGCTCTTTATGTGTCGATGTACTTGTATTCGCTATTTAGAACTTTCAGCTTTATAATATAGACCCTTAAACTAGGTATACCCACAGGCCAATCAGGTAAGCACACAATAAACTGTCCACCAGCAATTCCCTGCTCAGACAGGTGAAATCAGTCCTTTCCTGCCACAAGAGTGCAGACTTTACCCCTCTTGAAAGCACTGAAAATAGTAGATTCCATGTATTTAGAGTACTTTACAAATGCTGAACAGCAGCCCTTACAGCAGAGGAAAAATGCAACTTAAAACTCTAAGCAAGTTCAGGGAAGCAATAAATAGCACATAAATATTTCAGAATGCAGTAAAACAAAGCAATACAAGTGCAACATTATACTTAATTTCAGTTTTCTTGTCAAGGATGACTTCAGATATAAGTAAAATCTCTCAAACTCTGTGGTGTCATTGCCAAACGGTGCACAACTCTAGATAACTGAGCCAATACTCACTCAAATGTGAGGCTTATATAATAGCAGAAAAAATCAAGTTTTAAATTAGGTATGCCCACAGGTCAGTCAGGTAAGCACACAATAATAAAGGCAATATTGGAGCTCTTTCAGAAACTTTAGCTTAATGTGTTAGTGGGGGATGGGTTAGACACAGAATGCAACTTTGAACAGGTAAAAGGTAATCAGAATATAAAAGCACTGAAGCACAAATCAGAGAAGAGACAACTCTCTCACTGTTGACCTTCTACTACAGTTTAAGGCACCAGACTATGCAGAAATTTACCAGTAACGCTGTTTATGGAACAAATGCAATAGTAAATGACTATGACTCAAAATCCTGCAGGAGTACAAGTTATATTACAAATGTGAATTAAACTACAAGACTATGGGCCACCAGGGTTTTAAATACAAATAGATAGCTTTTACAAGTAATTCTACTTGTGGAAATAGAAGTGCAGGGTTGGGAGGGTGGTCTAATGGTTAAGGTGTTTGCCTTACAAACACAAGGTGCAGGGTTTGAGTCTCACAAGGGATAATTGGCTAGGCTTAAAATGGCTCACAAGGGCAGTTAGCTTAGTATTAATCTATGAACCTATGAATAATGCAAAAACACAATCTTTGCACAACAACTAATAAAAATATAAGACTAACATCCCAAAACAAACTTAAAATGCAAACAGATGGTACAGAGCAGAAAAGTATAAGTGCAACTCAGATATTTAAGCAGAATTGTAATCATTGAAATCATTGAATTCTCTTTCTTTTTTTGAAAAGCTAGTTACTCACAGTTCCACACCTCTCCAAGTCTTAGATAAAAACTCACTAAAGCTTTTTGAGGATTACCTTTTTTATAATATGTGACTGCCACCAGAAAGAGTTTTCCATGACAACAGTTATAAGGATACAGTGGAGATGGTTCAAAGGGAGGTTTGGTGAGAATTTGTAATAGCAGAAGAATGTCCCAGGAAGGCACCGGATCACAAACTGATGGACATTATAAAAAGGTACCCCTCAAAAAGCCCTTAGAGAACTTAAGAGCCACTACAGGAGTATTTGCCATGCCAATATGAAAGTTAGAAATGTCAGCCAGTTGCAACTTAATGGTAGAATAGCCAAGACCAGAATGAAAATGATCAGCCAAAAAGTCCAGAATGGCATCTAATGGTGCCAACAAAGGATCTTAGCTATTGAAAGAAGCCTAAATAGACAAACACTTCCATTTACTGGCACAGACCTTCCTGGTGGAGGCTTTCTGAGAGGATAAAAGGATTTGAATAACTCTCTTGGAGAACTTGGGATTTATGGCTATCATCGGAATTGAAGAAACCATGTGGTTAGTTTGAGGGAGTGAAGGTTTGGGAGACGTAACCCCAAAGAGAGCGAAATCAGACCTGGAACCGGGTCTGGCGCCCAGAGCGGGTAATGCAAGTGAGGCCAAAGGAAAGGGGAAACAAACTTGATGAGCCCAGAATGGAGCAGTGAAGATGACATTTGTTGTCTGCTGGACTGTTTTCTCAAGAAACTTGATTATCAAAGGAGACAGGAGACAGGTATAAAGAAGACCCGGGGGGGAGGGGGCAAGCATGATTGTCCCTCTGCAGGGATCAGGGCGTAAAAAACACGGCACTTTGTACTGGACAGGGAGGCAAATAGGTCACAGCAGGGGGTGCCCCAGCAGCTGAAATTCTGTGTTGCTATATCTGGATTCAGGAACCACTCATGGGGTAGAAGAATTTTTCTGCTCAGACTGTCCACTAGGATGTTGGATTTCCTGGGATGTTTGGTGTGATCAAAAATGTCAGAGAGGACATCGCACATTGTCAAACCCTCATGGCCTGTCTACATACAGGACAGAATGTGGTTCCTCTTTACTTGTTCACAGATACCATACCACTGATGTGTTGTTGGTCTGGATGGCAATTGCACCCCTGGAGAGAATGTTCTGAAAGACCTGCAGTGCTAGAGAGGACCACCCTCATCTCCAAGAAAATGATGTGAAAAATTGACCTTGTTCCACAACCAAGTACCTTGGACAGTTTTTCCCTCAAAATGCCCCCTCCCTCCACCCCACCCCAGAATGGAAGGATCTGTAGTCACTGTTGCCTATGAATGGGGACGAACAAAAGGCCATCCTGCTGTGACCAGTAGAGATTCCAACCACCACTGAATGTGGAGATGACAAATATTTGTGAGCATCACGGGAAAGTTCATAAGATGAGTTAGATAAGACCACTGAACTGTTAAGTCTACTGCAACGCTTCCATGTGGAATCTCAGCAAAGGTACTAGAGAAACAGAAGGGGCTATGTCCCCAAGAAGAACTACCGAAGTGGCAAAATGTTCATGAGCCTACAGGATGTGAGAAGCCTGTAGACAAAGAGAATGTGGTCTTGATAATGGTAGTCTGGCTATCTGAGTGACCATATCCAAATGGCAACTGATAAATTCTAGCACTGGAACTGGTTCCAGGCTGGACCTCTCATAATTCATTGTTATACCCAAGGACAGGCACAGATGGAGCAAAAAACCCCAGGCCTTGATTAGAGATACTTTCATGAAAGTAGTTAACAGCGAATCATCCAGACAGGGGAAGACCTGAAAACCACGCAGCCTGAGCCATAATTCACACAATAAGCAGTGTTACAACTGTTATTAAGAAAGAAGAATGTAAACGTGGAAAACTCCAACCAGCTAAACACTAGATCCAGCAAACACTAGAACTATCAGAAAATTATAACTAACTATAACTATCACTAAAAGTTATCAACAGTAACACTAATAGGATACAGGAAAATAGCAAAATTGGTGGAGGAGCTGCTGGCCAAGATTTGAACATGATGGTGGCAAACGAGACATGGGGAAAGGTTGTTAAAGTGGGGTATTATGGGTATAGGAGGTAGATCTCTTGAAATGATTCTGAAAAGGCCAGTTTTGGATCTGAGTTGGGTCTGATATCCCACAAGGTGAGAATGGGTGCAAAAGACAATATCAAATTTTCATCAAGAAAAGGGTGACAAATGTGACTTACTGTGACTCTTCACTAATTACCAAGAGGAAAATAATAAAATAGTTGTGTCATGATTGTTCAGCTGACAGGGTAAAGGAAAGAAAAGTTTCTGAGGCTGCAGTGGGTATGCTGGGAGAAGAATTAGTGTGACCTTTTTTTCCAGTGTACTAATTCTGTTGCACCTTCAATGTCAGTTTATGCAAAGTATCACTTTGCTGACAAGAAACAATCTACAAGGACCACAATTTATGTTTACTTAAGACCTGTATATGGCTTTTATTAGGCAAACAGCTATGGAAATTCCCTTAAAAGTAACCCTTAGTTCAGAGGCACATTTACTTTTGACAAATCTGCTCTTCAAAGGCAAGACCTCTGCTAATGTTGTCTATGTAGAAGTAACAGTATAAAAAGGGAAGGCAAAACAAAAAACAGGTTTATTAAACTGATTAATGTTTTATACATTCTGCAGTACATTAACCACACAGTGTCTAGAGAAACGATTAAGAAACAGGCTTGCTTTATGATATCATAAATACTAAAGAGATACATTTACTTGCACACAACATCTTAATTTAACCACCAGGGAGTGAACAACTTACCTGCCAACACCAAGAAAAGACAGACGAAGTAGTACGTTAGAAAACTTTTCAATATTCTTTTCAATGACTATTCCATCAATTGCCAAGCCAATGTAATATGGAGTAAATACTTCACCTGTTGAGAGAAACGATGTCCAGTGTTAAAATGAAAGATGTGTCTTATGAAGATTGTAATGTACAAAACTGTATTACTATTGCAAAATTTCACACAAGGGCTGCAACAACGTTAGCAATTATGCCACTGAAGGAGAAGAACAATAGCTGTTCGAAATTCTGTAGCACACGTACTCGTGGACATTAATGTCCCCTTTCAAAATGATGGCTAAGATGTTAAAGAACGGGACATGGAACAACAAATGAGAAAATAGACGGAGTAGACATAGTGACTTTGGTTCTGATAGCTCAGGTTTGGTGAGGGATTCAAGTCATTAATAGACCACCTAGAAGGAACCATTTGGGTTTCCTACGAAAAACTATTTTCTCCAAGGTAAGGGTAGACGAATTACTGGACAGCCTCCTAACAACCTAACAAAAGGTGCATCAGTCACTATCTGTAGTCTACAGTCAGGGAGAATATCAGCAGGCACTGGATATCTCATGCTCTGCACACTGCATGTCTTGACCTAGCTATCAGCAGACACTGTATGTCTCATGCACTGCACACTGCATGTCTTGACCTAGCTGAGGCCTTTTGTCAGCAGACACTGCATATCTCATGCACTGCACACTGCATGTCTTGACCTGGCTGAGGCCTTTTGTCAGCAGACACTGCATATCTCATGCACTGCACACTGCATGTCTTGACCTGGCTGAGGCCTTTTGTCAGCAGACACTGTATGTCTCATGCACTGCACATTGCATGTCTTGACCTGGTTGAGGCCTTTTGTCAGCAGACACTGTATGTCTCATGCACTGCACACTGCATGTCTTGACCTGGCTGAGGCCTTTTGTCAGCAGACACTGTATGTCTCATGCACTGCACACTGCATGTCTTGACCTGGCTGAGGCCTTTTGTCAGCAGACACTGTATGTCTCATGCACTGCACACTGCATGTCTTGACCTGGCTGAGGCCTTTTGTCAGCAGACACTGTATGTCTCATGCACTGCACACTGCATGGCTTGACCTGGCTGAGGCCTTTTGTCAGCAGACACTGTATGTCTCATGCACTGCACACTGCATGTCTTGACCTGGCTGAGGCCTTTTGTCAGCAGACACTGTATGTCTAATGTACTGCACACTGCATGTCTTGACCTGGCTGATACCTTTTGTCAGCAGACACTGTATGTCTCATGCACTGCACACTGCATGGCTTGACCTGGCTGAGGCCTTTTGTCATCAGACACTGTATGTCTCATGCACTGCACACTGCATGGCTTGACCTGGCTGAGGCCTTTTGTCATCAGACACTGTATGTCTCAAGAACTGCACACTGCATGTCTTGACCTGGCTGAGGCCTTTTGTCAGCAGGCACTGTATGTCTCATGCACTGCACACTGCATGGCTTGACCTGGCTGAGGCCTTTTGTCAGCAGACACTGTATGTCTCACGCACTGCACACTGCATGTCTTGACCTGGCGGAGGCCTTTTGTCAGCAGACACTGTATGTCTCAAGCACTGCACACTGTATGGCTTGACCTGGCTGTGGCCTTTGACTTCATTTTCTCATGCTGGCATCACACTACAGCAAACTGCTTTAAAATTCAACCCATATGTGGTAAGAAGGACAGCAAACTGCCTGAAAGGCAGAACCAGCAGAGAGTGAGTTGCACGTGCCTCATCAGATTGTATGAAAGAAACCAGAAGTGTCTCTCAGGGCTTGGTGCTGGGACCTCTCCTTGTCATTACTGACTTCTTAGATCTCCAATTAGAAAGCCAAGATCTCTACCTAACAAAGTTTGCAGACAACTGCAAACTGGGAGTTGTTGTTAAGTCATCAGACCCTCTGTAATCAGCTCTCCCTAGTGAACTGTTGGTGAAAAAAGATCAAACTAAATGCTAAAAAGTGTAGCATTATCATTTGTGGTAGCTAAACCCCTCCCTTCATCATACAGTCTAAATAGTATACCTCTACAAAAAAATGTAGCTAGCAAAGTACGGTTATGTAACTAAACATACACCAACAGTAGACGTTTGAATGATTACTGCTGCAGCAGCCTTAGTTATATGGGTTATGTCCTGAGAGGATATAACATTCGACCAGCTTCAGAAGCTTCAGGGCACCTTCCACATGCCTAAACTGTCAGGCAGATTGAACTGAGGTGACTAAAAGACAAGTTTGGACAAGAAGCCCTTCAGAGCTTTACTGCCACTGAAGAGTATGCTCCTGTGAGGCTTTTGAGGATCAACGGTCAGCTTCTGCTGTTCCTTTCCTGGGCAGACAAGTTCTCTTTGGGGAAAAGCTTCCATTTTCTTATTTGTGTTGTTACTTTAACACATTCATCTTCAGGAAAGTTATTTTAAACCTAGGAGCATAGCTAAGGTTACCGCAGCAGTCATCAATATGATGAAAACCCTAGGTTCTTCATTATTTTAAAGCTAGGAGCACAGCTAAGGTTACCGCAGCAGTCATCAATATGATGAACACCCTAGGTTCTTCAATGAAAAGCTCCCTCTCTTTTAACCAGCATGTAAACGAAAGTTATGTACTTACCATAATAATAGATGTCCTTCCATACTGCTGTTGTTGTATTCTTTACATAAGCAATCTCCTGCCAAGGATAGCCAGTACACCAAAGTCTTTAGGTTTTATAGGCACCAACGTCACACATAGCTCCCCACGCAAGGAGTAGGGCATGAAAGTGACGTACAAATTCAAACATTCAGAACTTCTTTGCCACCAGTCTGAGCACCATTACTGAATGTCAATATTAACACCCTTCTGCTGTGATGGTTAAGATAAGTGCCCCATTGGGGTTTAGTAACTCCTTTTTCAAATTTTGTCTGGCATTTGTGTTCAGATCATCCAGGAGGAGAAAATGTCAGTGTGGGAGGCAGAGTCCCCATAAAGATCATCACAACTGTTAAGAGAAAAAGTTTTAAAAACATACTGTTATTTGTCTTTTTCCTCTTCTTGCAAAGTGAACATGTTATTTGTTGGGATATGCCTATCAAATATGGGCCTCATCTGTGAACAAAATGCAGCATTGCTTATGAACCTGAATAATATCTGTTTTCTGCATTTCAGAATAAAGAGATTTGGTTATAGCTCAGTGAAGCCTGGGATAAGGACGCACGGCCGAGTAAGAGTTAATTTACAGAAGCAGGCTGTGTGTCCTGGAAAATTTGAGCTACCATTGTTGAACTGAACATTCTGTACTTCTTGAACATTCTGTACTAACTGTTGGTTTGAGGTGATTTGTGATAAACATGTTTATCCTATATGTTTTTCAAAGTCAACTGTCAACGGTCAGAAATGTAACAAAAAGTTGTTTTGATTGCAGTATAAAAGTTGATGTCAGTAAACAAGTTGATCAGATCAGAGGAGATCATCTTGGCCAACATGCTGTGTAATCTGGTTAGCTGCTAATAAAGAAGTTTTTCATCACCTGAGGCAGATGTGACTCGTTTGAATTTTTTCTTCTGACATTTTGGTCCTTCAGACCGGAAACCTCTATGAAGATACGGATCAGACCGACAGAGAGACCGAAAAACCTGTGCAGGTGAGGGTTTCTCATCTTAAGATTCCCTTGACTGAAAGCCCTCCGACTGATTTGTCGTTGAAAGGAGGCCGGCCGCTCTCTGATCCCTATCTGAGGGACGGTTTCTGAATGAAAAGGGGAAACGGAGTCTCATCTGGTTCAGGTAGGATGAAAAATAAATTTCTTTTAATTTAATTTAATTTAATCTTGTCGACAAGGTTTTATTTTTAGTTAAGGATGGGTAGGATTACTTGTTAAGATTATTTTGTTAAGGTCACCTGTTAAGATAGCCCCATTTTATAATAAGCCCTGTAAAATAATTCTGATACAGTCCTAAATACCTGAAAAAAAAAGGAAAAAGGTAAAATAAGAAATCTAGGGGAAACATGGGTTCGAGTTGCTGCAAGTGTGAGAGTGATGCCTGTTTAAATGTTGATGCTAAGTATATGAAAGGTTTAAACAAAAATAATGTTAAATTTTTGAAAAAGTGGAAGTTGAAATATGATTTTGATGGTACCCTGAATAAGAATGCCTGTGCAAAATTGGTTAGAGATTTGAAAAGAGATGCGGGAACTAGAACTAAAAAGCAAAGACAATTGGGATTTCCCCAAGCACAAAAATGGTTAGAAGAGGCAAATAAATGAGCTATAAGAGAAAAAACAGTGCCAGGAAAAAGAAAAAATAAATCAAAAGGGATCACTGGTGCCAAGTGGAAAAGTAGCTTTATTTTTAGATAAGGAGGATGAGCATACAGTTTGTGCGGTACAAAGGCAGGCAACTGCCCCACCGTATGGGGAAATTGCTGCTGCTGTACCATCAGAACCTCCTCAATATCAATCTGAAGATGTGGGATCTGTACAGCAGGGTGGGTTATTGGCTGCTCAAGGAAGCGTTGTGACCCCTCCAATTTACCCGCAAATTCCCGTAGTACCCAAGGTTGCTTTGCAACAGGTAGACCAACCTATGCAGTTAAGGTCAGGACCAGCAGGGCAAGGACGTTGGGCCATTAAACTTTCTGACTACTCAGAAGCTCTTCACTTAATACAAGTTGCAAACCCACAAGCAGGGGATGTTGGACAAGAGACAACTATTTTAGTTTATCGTCCCTGGGCTAGAGAGGATATAAAACGAGCTACGGATGGTATTCCTCATCCCAAGGTTAATTTTCAAAAGTTTTCTGAGGATATAGTTGGTATGCGTTTAAGTTATCATCTAAATGGTTTAGAAGTAGAACAAGTAGTGCGACAAATCCTGGGTCCAGATTGGCACTTAGTTTGTGGTACTTGCACATGTAAGGCAGATGACGGCACTACATTAAAGCATAATTCTGGGGTGTTAGACACGCGAGTCACTGATCTGTTAAAGAGAATTTCTGATAAGTGGCGTCAAAGAGCAGATTGGACAGTAATAAATCAGTGCATCCAAAATGATGATGAATCTGTAGATCACTATATTGTAAGATTGACAGAAGTGTTCAATAACCATTGTGGAATGATGATTCCGCAGGATCAGACCAATGATAGTCCGTATGAACAGCAATTGAAAAATGCTTTTCTTAAGGGTTGTAGGGCTCCGATAAGTAGTTTTATAACTAAGCATATGGTAGATTATAGAACATGTAGACTGCAACCTTTGTTTGAATATGCACGGCATGCTGAGCGACATTTCAATTTAAAAAAGAAAAAGAAAGTACAAGTGTTAGCAGTAGGGGATGATGGTGGTATATTCTTGGTACAGGACCAAAGGGGGCAAGGGCACCGTGGTGGCATAAAAAAACGTGGGGGCCTGAAATGGGACACGTTAAATAAACCAGGTGGACATTCAGAGGAATATGAGGGGAGGTTAAAACGTGGAGAATGTTTTAAGTGCGGTAGACTTGGGCACTTCGCTGCCGACTGTGAAGAGTGGCAACATCCCCCACAGCTTACGAACAAGGGCTCCGCATGACTATATGATAGTAAAGGAAGGCGCCAAATTCATTATTGTGATTATTGTAGAGAAGAAGAAAGTGAGAATGATTGTGATGATGATGAGGCAGACACTCTCTGCGATGAATGTCAGGACACTCAGAAAATTAAGGAAGGGCAGGATTGTGACTGTGAAGTCATAAACCTGGCACATTTGGGTATTGCTATGCATCTAGATCAAAAACCCATGATAGAGTTTTTGGTTGAGGGACAGAAAGTGGAGTTTTTATGTGATTCAGGTGCATTGCGTACACTTTTGGGTCCAGCAGTTCTGCCCCCGAACTGCAAGATGGACGAGTTTGTCCTTGTGAAAGCGGCAAACGGGAAAATCTATAAGGAACCACTGTCTCATCCTCTATTGTTCACAGATCTGCAAACAAACCAAACTGTTAGGTGTAGGGTAATTATATCTAAAGTTTGTCCAGTTAATTTGCTGGGAAGAGATTTGATGCATTCGTTTGGAATAGCGGCAATTCCCACACCTAAAGGCATTGAGTCGAAAAGGTTAGCGGATGGCTTGGTGGTACAAGGAGTACAAGACTTGTTTTACTGGTATAGCCAGGACTTGATTTCAAATGGGCCGGGGAGGGTTGATACAGATTTGATCAACCTAGCTTTAAGTAAATCTAGGAGCGGGTCACCGCAGGTTGCGGTGCACTAACATTGTACTATGTACTACAGACAGGCCCCTGGTCCGGATAAAGAATTTAAAAAAGAATTCTTTAAGCACAAACGTGCAAGGATAATTTTGAATGATATGTTTTGGGATAAGCAAGGTAATACAGTAGTGACCTGTACTTTGACCAAGGAAATGAGTTCTTTATATCGCTCAGGTTATAGCCCACATATTTCAATTACTAAAGCGGTGGGGACACATTGGGTAGATTTGGCGAAAAAGGTAACAAATTGGCACACAATGTCCGAAAGTCAATTGAAAGATCAGAAACAACAACCAAGCCAAACAGCAACCAAGAAAAAACAGCAGTTTTCTGTTGAATGTCACCAAGCACGATAGATTCCACCACAGTTAAGAACAAAGTGCAAAACACAATTTATTAACGCAATTCCAAAATCAAGGCGTTTTCGTCCTATAGCTGGACTTCATCAGATAATCTCTTCCATTATTTATTAACATCCATTATATACTTCCTTCCTTTTTCATTTTCCAATCAAAAAATACCAATTAATTCAAATAAACAAATCAGCTTACTTTTTAAGAAGCTCATTAATATTAAAATACATTTCATTTAATCACATAAATACATCACATTTCTCTAAAAAACTTTAAATTATGTCCATTCATCACTTTAAAATCAATTCCATTCATATTTGCAGGGGCTAGATATATTTTATATATACATGTTTGTAAAAATATTAACATTCATAACACTTCCAATCCAATAGCATATATTTCCATCAAATAGCACCATCTATTGACCATATAATTTATTGCACTCAGGATTATATTTTAGCTGCCTTTAGTTTCAGTAGAGGTAAAATTGAAATATATTCATTCAAGCCTGGGGATTTATTTGCTTGCAACGTGATCTGCCACCATAATTCTCTAAAACCTATGGTGTCTTCCCATGGCCCCCCTCTGATGTTATTCTTTATATGTTCAATTACAAAAAACTGAAAAATACTATCTTCACACATCTTCCTGTGTCTATACAATGCATTAGTCTCCTTCATTTTTATTATGTCATAGGTATGTTCATATATTCTTCTTTTTAACGTTCTCTCCATTTTACCTATGTAAAATGACCCACATTTGACACAGGTGGCCAAATACACTAATCCTTTAGTATCATAATTGTATAGCCCATTACCCCTAATCAATTTACCCCTACTCTCTACATATATATTCTCCTTATTTGCTATATATTTACATTGGCCACATTTCCCACATTTAAATGTACCCTTTTTATAATTCAAGCTGGTACCTATATTTTTATTTTCCTTTTTCTTTTGTTCTAAATATTCCTTTATATTATTAGCATTTTTGTATACTACCCTTGGAGTATCTCTAGGTAAATCTTCCAAATCTGTAAGAGCTTTAATCTTTCCCATTCTCTATAGAAAACTGATTTAATGCTTTGATTCAAACCATTATACTCTAATACAAAGGAATTAAATTGAAAGATCAACAGATCCAGGTACAAAGATTAAATTGGGTGACTTGGGCACAACCAAGTGTGCACTTCAGGGATGACAAAACAGAAAGGGCATGACAAATCCTCCTAACTGAAGAGGAAGATAGTGCGTTAAGTGCCTTACCTGTAGATTTATGGTCAAAAGGTAAAGGGGATGTAGGACTGATGAAAACAGCAGGTGAAGTTTGTATAACTCCAAAGTCAGGTTTTAGACCTTGTAAGCACCAATACCCGCTAAGTAAACAAGCAGAGGAAGGAATTAAGCCAGTCATTGAGCAGCTAAAACAGGTAGGAATTCTTGTTGAATGCCCAGATTCGCCCTGCAATACTCCGTTGTTTCCTGTAAAGAAACCGGATGGGTCATGGAGGTTGGTTCAGGATTTACAAGCAGTTAATTCGGCTGTGATCCCAAGAGCACCGGTGGTCCCTGACCCCTATACATTACTTAATGATTTACTACCTCAGCACAGATATTTTTCTGTCAGATATAAGCAATGCCTTTTTCTCCATACCACTAAAGGAGAGTAGAGTTTGGTTTGCATTCACTTATCAAGGTAAAAGATACACATACACCAGATTGCCACAGGGCTATTGTGAGAGTCCGACAATATTCGCACAAGAAATGGCTGCGAATTTAGCTCAGTTTGTTCCCCCAGTGGGAAGCCAGGTCCTGTTGTATGTAGATGATATTTTATTGGCCTCACCCATGCAGGAAAGTTGTAAAAGGGATACCCTTGCCCTTCTTAGTTTTTTAGCTGAGCAAGGACATAAAGTAAATAAAGAAAAGCTACAATTGTGGAAAGCACAAGTAAAGTACTTGGGTTATTTAATCTCGCAGGAAGGTAGACAATTGGAGAACAAAAGAAAACAAGCAATTCTTGAGGCACCTATGCCTACAACTAAGCGGGAGATGATGTCCTTTTTAGATATGACTAATTTTTGTAGAAGTTGGATCCCTAACTATGCTGAGGAAGTAGGGCCATCGACCACACTGATCTATGATACTCCCATGGTGGCTAAGAATAATATACAGTGAACAAATAAGGCAATACAGGCATTTATTAGAATTAAGCAATTGATAGCACGATCCACTGTTTTGGGTTTTCCAAACTATTCTAAGCCGTTTGTACAAATGGTTGATTGTAAGGGAGGATATATGACTTCGGTTCTGGTACAAGTACATGGGGATAAACAGAGGCCGATAGCTTTCTACTCCTCCAGATTAGATCCTGTTGCAAGGGCATTGCTGCATTGTGTTCAAGCTGCAGTGGCGGCCGCCATGGCAGTACAAGCCTCAGCATCATTAGTTTTGTTTCACCCATTACAATTGCGGGTTCCACATTCAGTAGCTACTATACTTTTGCAAGATGAGATAACTTTTTTATCTCCTAGTCGACATTTGTCGTGTATGACAGTGCTGCTGACACAGCCTCATATGACCATAGAAAGATGTACTACTCTTAATCCGGTGACACTTTTGTCGACTCCAGAAGAAGGTACTCCACACGTTTGTTTAGAGAGCATTCATGACAAAGTACTTCCCCGACCAGATCTAATGGATATTCCGTTGATAGACTCTGATCTCGTTTTGTTTGTAGACGGATCAGCAAAGAAAGACACTGTAGGAAAAACACTAGTAGGGTATGCTGTCACCACAGAAACTGAAGTTTTGGAGGCAAAAGGATTGTCAAACATTTATTCTGCACAGGCAGCTGAGTTGGTGGCTTTGACTCAAGCTTGTACCTTAGGGGAGGGTAAAAAAGTGACAATTTATACAGATAGTCAATATGCTTTCTCCACTGTACATGTTTTCGCTCAACTATGGAAGAATAGGGGAATGGTTACTGCGACAGGCAAACCAATAAACCACAGAGATTTAATTTTACAGTTGTTAGATGCAGTGCAACTACCACTTCAGATAGCGATATGTAAATGTTCCGCACATACCAATAGAAAAGATCCTGTCTCCGGGGGAAATGCCCTTGCTGATATGGCTGCAAAAAAGGCAGCTCAAGAAAATGATTTGCTTTTACATGACAATGATTTGGAGCCCGGACACCTCTTAGACTTAGAGACATTAATGCAAACACTGACGACACAGAAGGAAAAATGTCGTTGGGTAAAATATGGTATCACTCAGCAGAGTGGGTTGTATAGGGCATCAGATGGCAAAATGGTATTACCCTCAAACCTTTTTAGGTATGCGGCATTGGTTAGGCATGGACCTGCCCATGTAGGAGTACAGACGAGGATTCAAATAGTGTCTAAGGTGTTTTGGTGTAAGGGGTTTTCAACTTATGCAAAGCAATTCTGTTTATCTTGTTTATTATGTGCAAAGTATCATGCTCAGGGGGGAGTTAAAAAGTCTCAGCAGGCATTCCCCACCCCTCCATATCCATTCCACACACTCTGTATGGACTTTATTGAATTGACACCCTCAGAGGGAAAACGGTTCTGTTTAGTCATTATTGATGCTTTTTCTAAATGGGTCGAAGCTTTTCCAGTAAAGCACCCGAATGCACAAACAGTAGCAAAGCTTTTGACTACAGAAATAATTCCCCGATTTGGTTTTCCAAGACGTATTTACAGTGATAATGGGTCTCATTTTGTTAACCAGATTGTTCAGAAGTTGGGTCAAGTGTTTCAAATTGATCTCAAATATCATTGTGCTTACCATCCCCAATCAGCTGGACTGGTGGAAAGACACAACGGTGTCTTGAAGAGTAAGCTCCACAAACTGATGGCAGAAACACACAGATCATGGACTGCGTGCCTTCCTTTGGCACTCCTGTATATGCAAATCTCACCTTCTTACAAAGGACTTACACCATTTGAACTTTTGTTTGAGAGACCATATTACGTCCCGCAGTGGCAAGGATTGTTGCCAGCGGAACGTGAGGGGGGGTGAGGATCTAGCGGATTATATGAAGAAGCTGCTAAATGTCAAATCTCTTGTAACCAATGACTCCTTTGCAGATTCCAGAAATGAAACCTTGTTAAGCGTGGCACCCGGGGACTGGGTGTGGATCCGAATTGTGAAGAGAAAGAATTGGTCATCCCCCAGGTGGGAAGGCCCATACCAAGTACTTATCTCAACACCTACGGCTGTAAAGATTGCTGAGAGGACTTTGTGGATTCATATCACCCACTGTAAAAAACTCAAGGCTCTTCCTTCTGCCATTGATATTGGTCAAACTCCACCGGACCTCTGAGCGCAAAGTCTGGCTACAAAGGGGGATTAGCCCAATAGGGGTTAGTTCGTCTCAAACGCAGTGAAGAAACCAAATGCGCGAGGTAGTCCTTAGGGAGGATGGCCATGTTCAACTGGTACTTGAACTGTCACATGATGATGATTTTGGTGGCGAAAGTAAATATGTCCATACGAGAAGGAACAGTTGCAAGAGAAAAAGGAATGGTGGTGCTGCAAGCGCAAACAGGTGTTACTACTGTGTTTAAGGTGAAACTTTGTGATGGAATTTTGGACTGTTCTAAATGGAACAAGAATAATTTCTTGACTCGTGCAAAATATTTGTGCAATAGAGACTGTACGTCCTGGTCAAATGTTTGGTGGTCAACAGATGTGAATGGATGGGAAACAAGTGGTGCAGTGATACCAGAGAAAGATAAAAGCAGGCAACAAAGAATAAAAATTGCGCATTTCCAAGGTACCGAAGTAATTACTATAACCATTGTGTCACCACAAGAAAGTGATTCAGGAGTTTATGGAATCGGAGTGTCTCTTCCAACTAGAACTGATCCTTTGGGGACCCTCCAACTTAAAGTACAAAGCCTTAAGAATGCGACATGTAAAGCAGATTTTGCCTTCACAGAAGAAGAACAATTGTTACTTGAGATGGGATTCGTACACCATAATGAATGGTTATCTTGGGTTAGATATATTACCCGAGAAGCACATTGTGAAAACTGTATTTCTTGTGCTGAAGGCAAACAGCAATTAGCAACAGTCCCATTGATGCAAGATAAAGGTAACCTAACGTGTCTGTTGAAATTATTCTTCAACAAAACTGAAGATAAATGCAAAGATGAAACTCAGCGTTTTCCGGTCATAAGCAAAGTTGAGAAACTGCCTACAGCGATTTCCTATCCAGGTTCGTATATGTGCATTTCCAGAGATGGCACAGGAAAAAATTATGGCAATATGGGACAGAACTATTGCAATGTTACTGTGAATGGCAATGGGAATCCATTTCTGGAGAACCAAACTCATAGTTTAGCAGACGTATGGTGGTTATGTGGAAACAACAAACTCAGATCAAGGCTTACGATTCCCTGGAAGGGAACTTGTGCACTTGTAAAGTTAATTCTGCCATTCTACATTTTCCAAGTTCCAGCAAGCAATTTCGTAAGAGAACTTGAAATAAAGCCGAAGTGGTTGAGTAGGAGAAAAAGAGAGTCACCGAAGCAATCTTTCGATAACGGTGTCTACATCGATAGCATTGGTGTACCAAGAGGCGTACCTGATGAATACAAAGCAATAAACCAAATAGCAGCTGGTTTTACATCCATCTTTGTCTTTATTCAACCTAATAAGAATGTGGACTGGATCAACTACATTTACTATAACCAGCAGCGTTTTGTGAACTATACCAAAGATGCATTGAAAGGAATTGCTGAACAACTGGAGGCCACTTCGCAGGTGGCATGGCAGAATTGAATTGCGTTGGATATGCTCCTGGCCAAAGAAGGAGGAGTTTGCAGGATGTTTGGGACTTTCTGTTGTACGTATATTCCAAATAACACTGCGCCTGATGGAAGTATAACTCGAGCTTTGAAAGGTTTGGAGATGTTATCCGAAGAATTGGCAGAGAACTCTGGGGTAAATAATCCCTTTACAGATTTTCTACAAGCGTGGTTTGGAAAATGGAGTCATCTCATCAGCAGTTTCCTGGTGTCCATTGGAGTCGCTGTGCCTATCGTGGTGATATGTGGTTGTTGTTGTATACCCTGTATCAGAGGTCTTCTACAAAGACTGGTTGATACTGCTGTTACGAAGACGATGTACCAGCAATTGCAACAGACTGGTGAAAGTGAATACATTGAAGTGTGTCTTTTGCAAATGTTTTTGAAGTTTAAAAGTTTGTCTTGCCAATGAAATAATGTATGCAAAGAAAAACTTAGTTTTTACCATATATTGCTGAAATAAAAAGACAAATAAAAGTGTTTTCAGGGGGGAAATGTTAAGAGAAAAAGTTTTAAAAACATACTGTTATTTGTCTTTTTCCTCTTCTTGCAAAGTGAACATGTTATTTGTTGGGATATGCCTATCAAAGATGGGCCTCATCTGTGAACAAAATGCAGCATTGCTTATGAACCCGAATAATATCTGTTTTCTGCATTTCAGAATAAAGAGATTTGGTTATAGCTCAGTGAAGCCTGGGATAAGGACGCACGGCCGAGTAAGAGTTAATTTACTGAAGCAGGCTGCGTGTCCTGGAAAATTTGAGCTACCATTGTTGAACTGAACATTCTGTACTTCTTGAACATTCTGTACTAACTGTTGGTTTGAGGTGATTTGTGATAAACATGTTTATCCTATATGTTTTTCATAGCCAACTGTCAACGGTCAGAAATGTAACAAAAAGTTGTTTTGATTGCAGTATAAAAGTTGATGTCAGTAAACAAGTTGATCAGATCAGAGGAGATCATCTTGGCCAACATGCGGTGTAATCTGGTTAGCTGCTAATTAAGAAGTTTTTTCATCACCTGAGGCAGATATGACTCATTTGAATTTTTCTTCTGACAACAACCAATGTCTTTTTGCTTGGGTGCTTTCTATAACCATACAACAGTGCTCTATCTGTCAAGTGTTTGTGTCTAAGACCCTATGTAGCCATTTATCCTCCTTATTTACATATCTTGTGAACTGATGACTTAAACTGTTGGCTCAGGTGTTATGGTGGAATCATCACATCCCATGAGTCAGCTGTCAGCCAAGAAGAAAGACAAAAAGTTTAGGCCTGATGTGGTTGCTTTCCAGCCTCCCCCACTTGTCTCTCTAGAAGCTAATGAGAACCCTGAAGACCATCCAATGCTTCCCTTGGATTCCTCTACCATGACCCAGTTGGAGGCTAGCATGGATCCGAACTCTCACATATCCTTAGAGGCCTTTCCAATTTCTGCACCTGATGTTGCAGGAGAACCTCAGCTGATTATATCCAAGGGACCAAGGATGATTCTCAGATTTTAGTGAGGGAGGAGATACCAGCTACCATTATTGAATCTCACCAAGGGTTTGAACCTCTGAGAGAATGTTCGCCAGATGTTCTGCTCATGAAAAAGCAGAAAACTAAACATTTTTCCCCATTGCTAAACATCAACAGTGTGAATGGCAGAATTTTACCAAGGGTCAATTCAATGCTTTATTGGCCCTGAAACCTCCCCAGGGATGTCAGTCTCTGCTCCTCTCTGGTCTGTCCCTGCCACTTCCTGGTCAGTCTCTGCCCATCCCTGGTCTGCCCCTGTCCCTCCCTGGTCAGTCCCTGCCCCTCCCTAGTAGGTCTCTGCCCCTCCCCGGCTTCCACCCCTGTTAAGAGACATACGGAATTGGATCCCTCAGATAAGGACTTAGATTCTGGGGAGGAATCCCTTCCTTACTCCTCTCAGATTCCTTTCCCTCTAGAATATGGTACAGAGGAAGAGGATTCAGTGAGTCCATATTCCCCCTTAGAAGGGTTATCCTTTGGGCATACTATTGCCTGCATGATAGAGTATTTTAAATAGAATTGCTCCCAAGTCTCTAACATCCAAAAGATGTATTACGAGCATCTACAAATGAAGTCTCCCAAGCCATCTGCTGTCCCTCATGTTTTCACAGCCTTTTTGTACACCTTCATTACTGCCTCTTTATAGGTTCATAGGTTCATAGGTGTGTACTAGGCTAATGGCCCTGGAGCGTTTACAAGCCTAGCCCATAGGATTACCTGGTATTGTGACACCCAACCTTAGTTCCCAGTACCTCTGTTGAGTAAAGCCACTGGAGTGATCCCTGGGGTGAATTTTCTATTTCCTATCCACTCATCAAGATTTCTCTTGAAGAGGGCCAGTGAGGTGCTCTGCTTGACATGTATGGGAAGTCTATTCCAGAGCATGGCCAGTCTCTAGGTTATGAAGCTGTCCCTCCAGCATATTCTGTTGATTGTGGTAATGAGGCTGCGGTCTCTGGAGCGTGTGGTGTGGAGGGATTGTGATTTCTTTAGATGTAGCATTTCTAACCGAGCTGGGTCAGACATGGCTTTGTAAGTCAAGCAGACTCTAAGTAGGCGATATGAGACAGAGAACTGTTGGAGTTGTTTGAGTCTGTCCATATAGGACAAATGTTTAAGGCCTAGGATCCTCTTTGTGAGGTACTTTGTGGCCTCTCCAGGTGTTGCAGGTGTTTAGTGAGGTACATGCCAAATGGGCTATTATACTCAATGACTAGCCTAATGAGGGAAGAGTAGAGTGAGACAATGACCTCTTTCTTCCTGGATACAAAACCTTTAGAGATGTGCCACATAGAAGGTCTTTCTGACCACAGTGGCAATGTGGTGGCCAAAAGAGAGGTTGCTGTCAACCTGTGTTCTCAGATCTCTTATAACGCCTTCTGTGTTCAATGGACTACCATCGATGTGGTAATTCATGGGAACTGTTTTTTTTCCAAAGGGGATGACTACACATTTTTTGGCATTGAGCTTAAGGCCATGGTTCTGAAACTAGTCGTTGGTCTCAGTGAAGCGTTTCTGTAGGATGTCAACATCGCTTGGGGAGTTAATAATAGCTCCAAACTTGCAATCATCTGCGAACTTTGTCAGCAAGAGTCCCTTCGTGTTGGCCTGGACTTAGAGAAGTAGATACCAAACAGGAGAGGACTCAGGGCCGAACCATGTGGGCCTCCACTCATGACTGGTCGGCAGTCTGACTTGGAGTCAGCTACTTTCAGACTGTGGGTTCTACCTGTGAGCCAGTTTTCAACCCACCTAATGATATAGGGATTGATGCCTAGCTTAGTGAGTTTTTCTATGATTCCTGAGTGGGGAATGGTATTAAAGGCCTTGGCCAGATCAAGGGAGGCTTTATGAACCACCTTGCCTTCATTCACAGCTCTGGTGACTGACTCAAAGAAGTTGACCAAGTTGAGCAGGCATTATCTACCCTTCACAAAACTAAACTGCGTGGGATCCAGAGTTAGGAGATTCCCTATATCCTTGTTTATTAGGTCCATGATGATGAGTTCCATAGCTTTACATATCAGACTTGTCAGGCTAATGGGGCGATAGTTCCCAGGGTCTGTAGTCACTCCTCCTTTGTGGAGAGGGATGACTGTAGCAGTGCACCATTCGGTAGGGACAAAGCCTAAGGTGAGGCTGTGACTGAACAGGGCACAGAGATGAGGTGCCAGTTCACTCTGTAGTTCATGTAGAATACAGCCAGGGATATTGTCAGATCCCATAGAAGCTGTATTCTTGGCCTTGGACAGTGCTGTTTTAACCTGTGCAGCAGTAATACTGGGTGCTTGGCAATCTACTGGTATTGTGACTGGTCCTTTGGGGGGGAGGGGTAAAGTTGGCACTAAATCTGTCGGCCAGTATATTGGCAATATCAGTTAGCTCAGTATAGAAGGTACCATTGTGCAGTAGTTCAGAGCAAATCCGGGTATTGCCATGGAGATTCTTTACATAACTATGGAAGGCCTTGTGGTTGTCTTTGCTATCTGCTGCAATTCTGTTTTTATAGCTAGCTTTAGAGAATTTGATGAGAGATCTCAGCTTTTTGTTGAGGCTGTTAAGGGAGTTTTTCCAGTCTTGGAATTTCATCTTATTCTGCATCAGTTTCCTCCTTCTGTTGTAGAGTTTATTTATGGTAGGGGACCACCACAATGGCTTCCTTTTTTTGGAGGAGAGCCTCTTGGTTCTATTGGGTATGGCGAGATCCATTCACTTGTGTACGTGTTTGTACAGTGCATTGGTGTATGATTTGGTGGTCATGCAACTATTCTCCATTTGCATGGGTGCCCTGAAGTTAGCACCTCTGTTTTTAGGAGCCCAAAGTTAGCTTTGGAGAAGTTTTTCATGGTGGTTACCTTTCCGGGGTGGGGTGGGAGGGATGTGGATTTCCAAGGTGATTAGTTTGTGGTCGGATCTAACCAGGGAGGAGCTGACTATTGGTGTAGAGCAATGGTTGCCCATGTTAGTAATGACCAGGTCAAGGATGTTGCTACCTCTAGTGGGGGTAAAAACGAGTTGGTCCAGGGCATTGGAATTAATGAATTCCAGGAAATGTTGGGCAAGTGTATTGGTACATGAGTAGTTTTCCCAGTTAATGGAGGAGTAGTTGAAGTCACCAGTATGAGAGTGTTAGGTTGGAACCTAATATTCTCCAGAGTGCTTAGGAACGTGGAGTGTGAGTCTTGGGACATGGTTGGGGACCTATAGCAGGTTACGACCTGAATCATTGTCTTACCCAATGTTAGCTGCACCTGAAGTATCTCAAATGCGTTATGTTGGGCTACTAGTCTGGAGGTGTGTGCATCCTTTAGGAATATGGAAACACCACTGCCTTTGGAGCTTCAGTCCAAGTTTTGTTCGCCGAAAGGTGTGGAATGAGTTATAGCCTGGTAGTGCAGGGGTGCTTTCTGCTGTCTTGAACCAGGTCTCTGTTATGGCACAAATGTCGATGTTCTCCATTTTAAGGAGTGGTTTGAGTGAGTGCATTTTGAGATTTAGACTTCTAGCATTGAGCAGCATGACCCTCAGATTGCATTTGTTTGCAGCTGTTATGGTGGTAATTTGGTCTTTGGAACACCACCTAAAAAGGCAATATAGGGATGGCAAAAGCCTTGGCCAGTATCTGGAAGCCCAGAGGTGACAGTTGCAGACCATCTCTTGCAAAGCATCGAGGTCAGTCAAATGTCATCCCAGGCAGACAGATACTGGATCCCCTTAGAATGACACCAGAAATGTAGCCAATTGTTGAAAGCAATCATTTTCTGCTTGTACTGTGGTATCATTCTGGGTGATGGTAGGATGCTGCTCAAGGCTAGGGTCAAACTCACCTGGGCTACATAATCCTAGAGCTCATCCATGTCTCTTCTTCCAAGGAGGTACATCTCAGGTCATTCACACCCACATGTACAATGACAGAGTCATATTTGTACCTGTTGTTGAGGGACCTGAGTGCGTGTGTTATGTGGAGGATCCTGGCACCTGACAGGCAGCTGACTGTTACTTTCTCCATATTCAACCTAGTGAGTGGGCCATCAGTGTGCCTCATTATCAAGTCACCTATGACTAGTGTGTTGGGTATGCTGTTTTGCCTTAGGGGCTTTGGTTGAGTGGCACACTGTTTAGGAGAGTTATGTGATTTGTGATTAGTGTTGTGTTGTGGTGGTTGAGTGCGTTTCTGCCTTGGAGGTCTCTGCTGTTTGGGTAGATTTTTACCAAGAACCTCTGCAAACGTGGGTGTGTGGTTTGTATTTTTATGTGACGGCAGTGCTGGTGTGTGTTGTGGAGGGCTATGTGTTGTGGTGCAAGTGTTGACCTTCTCCTCTTAACCAGCTATTCCATTCTTGGCTGGAGAGAGCATGGCTTCCACTCTGGATATATAAGTGCATCTCTCACAAGTCTGAATGTTGAGATGTAAGAGGAGAGGGTTGTCGGTGTACATGAGGCAGTTGCCTTCAGTCCTAATGAAACCTGACAGGTTCTATAATGTAGCAAATACAACGAAGAAAGACCAGCATCCCAAAATATTAAATTTATTTCACTCTCTCTGATGTCTCGGCATATCAGGTTCTATAATGTGCCTGTGAATTGCAATTTTTTTTATATAACTGTCCTTCTGCTGATCCTTTAGTGGTTTTAGTTCCCTCTGATAAACCTTCTGAGCTGTTGCCATCTACTAAGCTCCTTCCTTCAGATAATGACAGTCGAGCCATGGAAAGGTTGGTTAAGAAAGTATATACAGCTGTCACCTTGTCTTTTAGGGCTATTAATTACCAGACCTATATGACCAGGTTTGTTTGTTTGTGTCTTTCAGCTTTTCCAGGTAAGGGGTCGCCACAGCGGAACTCCGGTCCGCTAATGATTGGCAGTAGATTTTTACATGCCGAGTTGCCAGCCCTGACGCACAACCTTCAATGAAGGTACGCTCATTCACGCATGTCTCCACACAGAAGACGCTCTAGCTGTGAATCAAACAGGACGTCTTACTGTGAGGTGACAACGCTACCGCAGCACCACCATACCAGGTATGTTTTTCTTTCCCAGGTATCTAAAGTGGTGTCTGACCTTCCTGATTCTGACGGGAAGGCTACTGTTGTTCTCATGCTTCAATCCATTTCCCAGATTGACCATAACTCTACAAAATGCAGCTCTGATACAGTCAATGCCTCTTCCAGAGCTGCTGTCTTTGATTCTATAATGAGCCACTATTCTTGACTACATCTTCAGGCTTTACCTGATGATATTAAAGCCAAGCTGATAGATGCACCTCTGGATAACAAAACTCTTTTGGGGCAGCTGCTGCTGACATATTTAAGTCCCTCTAGGATAAGGATAAGGCCTTGCAGAAGCTCAAACATAATTTTGCCTCCTCTATTCCAAATTCCAGAGGAATTACCCTTCTAAGTCTGACTTTGTCCATAGGTAGACTTGCCCTCCTTCTAAAGGTAAGAAGTGTTCAAGGCACATTCCTCCTGCTAAGTCCACTCAGACTTCATCTCAGTAGCCTTCTTTTCAGGTCAAGCCTGGCTCCATTTAATGTTTGTCCTTCCCTTCCCCACTGCCAGGTCCCCTTGTCTGTCTACCTTTCTCTATCTCTTCAAATTGGCATCAGATCACTTCAGACTCTTGGGTACTGTCTATTATTCATCAGTGGTATTTCATGGTTTGGAAATCCCTTCCCCCACTTTTTGGACATTCCTCAGCCACCTCTGGAACAGCTTCCTCATTTCCCAGAGATTCTGCAACCCCTCTTTGATCAGGGCACCATTCAGCTCATATTCACTCACTCACATGGAAAAGAGTTTTACTCCAGAATGTTTTGGTTCTTCTGAAGGAGGGTACTTGGAGACCAATTCTGGATCTTTCTCTGCTCAGTACCTTTCTTGCGGTTCCTTCTTTCTGGATGCTGTCTCTTCAGACCTTATTTCCTGTTCTTGTTCTTCTTTCCGGCCTTTTTGGTTTCTCAGACCTCATGGATGCATACCTTTACATCCCCATTCACCCTCTGTTCAGGAAATGTTTGCATTTCTCTATTTCTTCCTCACATTTTCCATTCTCTGCTTTACCCTTTGGCTGTTCTACTTCCCAAGGGTCCTCACCAAATGCCTCAATCCTGTCATTGCTTTTTGCAGTCTTTGGGGGGTACAGAATTTTCCCTACTTGGACATCCTACTCATTCAAGCCTCTTCTCCCAGCAATCTGTTACAGGATCTCCAGTTAACTGCTTGCCTTTCACACAGTCTGGGGTTCACCACACATCTCAAGAAGTGAGTCCTGATGCCCTCCCAGGATCATGTTGTTTCTTAGGTGCAGGCTTCAGATTGTTCCCATGCTGGCATCTCTTCCTTCTCCCAAGGGTCTGCCTCTGACAACCTTTTTCCATTCTCTTCTTCCTCTGTCCTCTCTCATGGCCTCAACTGTTCCCATGCTCTATCTCACCAGGCTCCATATGAGGACATTCCACTGGTACCTCATATCAGTGTGGCGTCAACATCGCCACCCCTGCATTTCCTTTTCTTCCTTGTCAAAAGCTCAAGCTTCAATGGTGGACTCATCAACTCTGTCTCAATCCAAGTTTCTTTTCCAGGCTCCGATTCCTTCTCAGGAACTGTTCATGGATGCCTCAGACTTGGGGTTGGGACCTTCTTGCTCCCCCTAAAGGTCCAGGGTCTCTGGCCTCGACATAAGAGGTCAGACCATATCAACATTAAATAGGTAAGAGCTCTGCTTCTATCTCTGCAAGCTTTTCATTCCCTCTTACATCCCGGCACCCTCAAAGTCTACATAGAAAATACCGCTGTGTTATGGTACATCAACAAGTGGGGGGGTGGGGGTATGAGTTCCTGTCTCCTTTGCAGATTAGCTCTGCAGGCCTGGGATCTAGCTATCAATTATCAAGTGGATTACATTCTTTCAGAGCACAGTCTAGTGGCAGACTCACTGAGCAGATCCAGAGCACAGGGATGTGTTCCTGGACAGAGTCCATTGGTGGGGTATTTTTAGGTAGACCTTTTTGCTTCTCCTCTGAACAGACAGCTTCTTCTACTCTGTTCCAGTGTTCCAAGAACTCTGACTTGGAAACTGGATGGCTTGTCTTTTCCTTGTAAGGGAATGTTTCTGTATGCCCGCTCCCCTCCCTCTGTTGTCATGAGTTCTGAAAAACATCAGGCAGGACTCTATCAAAATCTTGCTGGTGCCTCCCTATTGGCCAAGAAAGCATAGTTCCCCCTTCTTTCTCACTTGGCCAGAGCAAAACACAAGTTGCCTCACCAGATGGATCTTCTCACACAAGATAAGGGTGGGTGATAGGGTTTTGATTCCTTTTAGGCATCTTTTTTCTGAGAACATGATCCAGGAAACCCACCACCAGAAAATCATATATATCCAAATGGAAAAGACTGCATCTCTCACTATCTGGATCCCCTCTCTGTGGGAAGTTGAAGTTATGGAGTGCCTGCAAAGTGAATGATTTGATGTAGAAGGCTTAACATAGGTTACATCACAGCATGATGGAACGAGTCCCCAAAGTAAGGAGAAACAGGAAGATCAGGAGACACCTGAAGAAAAAAATCTGGACATAGGAAAGAAAAAGAGATTTAATATGGTGTAATATCTATGCAAAGGAGAAAGCAAAACTAACCAATACAAAATGAGCAACACCAAAGATATTTGAAGAGAAATACGGGCAAAGGAATACAGACATAGAAAACTTTACAATACAAAAAATAAGAAGGCAAAGAGGAAAATTAGAAAAGGAGATTAGAAATGGAAAAATTAAAGAAATATTAACTGAGGTTATGAAGTACTTGTGAAGTGAAGGATTTAGTGTAGAAAATCTAACTCAGAAAGCACCGCAACAGGATAGAGCAATGGACATCCAAATTAAGGGGCAACCAGTGGAATGGGAAGCAATTGGTCAGGTGTCATATGAAGATATTTTGGAGCCTTCCACAGGAAACCAGTATAAACATCCACTTAAAGCTGGACAGCAAGGGACGAAACAGGAAACTGTGAAAACTCCGATACGGTCAATGTTGAGGAGTGATAGGCCAGTAAGTTCCCATATGACAGAGCAATGGACATTGAAGACAATGTGCCACAGGAATATGCTATAGAACTTTCTATAGAATGCCCACAGCAAATGGAAAACAAAAAATCTGCCTTCAGTTTCAAGAAAATGAACTAAAAGAAGAGTTGCTTGATTTAATAAAGATAGACAGACATATTAAAATCAGTGAAAAAAACAGACGGCAGAAGGTCACTAAAACCCAAGAAGTCAGCAGTTTGATAAAACAAATGAACTCAGTAATTAGGACTATCCACAGAGATCCATGCGATATAACAGGAGTAAACAGGATACATTACTGTGCTGCTAAATTAATAAGAGATAAAGTTCTACCACAGGAACACAGGGTAGTGAGGGAAAGGAAGGGGAGAAATCGAATACCATCATGAAAGTTTCGAATAGAGAAAACTATAAAGCAATTAAGACAAGAACTGTCACTGTTAGAGGAGTATAGAATAGGTAACAGATCAATAAAAATACTCAGAAAGATAGATGTGATAAAAACAATGTGCAATATATAACGGATCAGAATCTATCATGCACTGTCACAAATAATAAACTAAAAATATCAGCAAAGGCAAAACAACTTAGAAGATACAATAGATAAATATAAAGGAAAAGTACAGAATAAGCAATTTATTGATGACCCAAAAAGATTTATAGAGAATTAGAAAACAAGGTAAAAGAAATTGAAACCCCACCAAAAAAGAAGAAATAGATACATTTTGGAGAAGTATCTAGGACGATCCTATGGAACATACAAAGATGCTGAATGGATAGAAGTAAAAGAAAGAATAAGAAGTTTAAAGGTACAGGATATGAAATGGGATGAAGTAACAGCCAACGAGATTGAAACAAAGTTAAGAAAAGCCTCTAATTGGAAAACCCCAGGCCCAGATGCAGTACGTAACTTCTGGTTAAAAGTATTAACATCTTTACACGAAGATTTAGCCATGAGTAAGAACTATTTATATGTCCACCTCGAACAGAAACCAGCCTGGCTAACAATAGGAAAAACAATGACCTACTTAAGAGTGAACCTGCAAGTTACCCTAAAAAATATAGACCAATAACTTGCCTTCCAACAACATATAAACTAAATACTGGAATTGATGTCAGCATAGTTTATAGTCTTTTAGAAGAAAACCCAATCATGGCAGTAGATCAAAAGGGCAATAAAAGAAACTCATATGGAACAAAGGATCATTTGTTCTAAATAAAGTCATAACTGGGGAACTGTAAAAAGGGGAAGAATCTAAGTATGGCATGGATTGACTATAAAAAAGCATTTGATAGTATCCCACATTCATGGATAAAAGAGTGCTTAAAAATGTATAAGATACATCCTACACTGATCGACTACATTACAGTGACCATGAAACAGTGGCAGACTACTTTGTAATTAAGCCATGAAAAAGGGCAAATTTTTATTCTAGGGATAAAAATCCATAGGGTGATATTCCAGGGTGACTCCCTGTCACCACTGCTATTTTGTCTTCCCCTTAACCCATTAAGCTGTCTACTTAACATATTAGGCCATGGCTATAATTTGGCTCCTGGAAAACAGCAAAGTGTAAAGACTTCTCATCTTCTCTTGGTCAATGATTTAAAACTGTACAGCTCATCAGATGAGGAACTGAAAGCACAACTGCAAGCATTCAATTTTTTTTTCAGATGATATAAGAATGTCATTTGGTCTTGATAAGTGTGCAAAAGCAACCATTAAAGCAGGAAAACTGCAGCACCAAGAAAACATCAGTTTGGGACAAGAATGTGTTATAAAAGAACTTGAACAAGCAGGAGTGTATAAATATTTGGGAACTGATGAAGGATCAACAATAAAACATGAACAAATGTGAATACAAATTAGTAAGGAATATTTTAGAAGACTTAAATTAATCCTGAAAACAGTGTTGACATCTAGGAGCAAAATTCAAGCTCTAAACCAGTTTGCTCTTCCTGACCTAACTTAATGTTTTGGAGTGACTGACTGGCTCAAAAACATATTGGATAGATTAGATAGGAAAACAAGTAGGATGCTTCATGCTCACCAAATGATTTATAAAAATCAGTGCATACCAAGATTATATATTCCCCATTCCGAAGGAGGTATGGGCTTCCTTGAAACTGATTACATGCATAGATCTGCAATCATTGGGACTGCACACATATCTGCTGACCTCACAAGACCCAAACATAGTGAAAGTTTAGAAACATGAGGAGAATAAATCTCATATGACTGCCCTGCTTAATCTAATAGAAGCATATCAAGAAATGGAAATCAAACCAGAAGTAGCTAAAAATCAGGCAGCAACTGAATGCGCTAAAAAACAAAAGAAAAAAATATAAGGTAAAGGATCAGGTGAGAAGGCAGGAAATGTGGAAAATGCATAAATATAGTTGCAGGTATAGAAAACTTCTGTAAGTTCCTCATGTTGATCAGGATGGTTAAGGAGAGGTGAATTCAAACCAAAAGATGAAAGGTTAATATTGGCGGCACAAGATAGTGGGCTACGCACACGTTGGTTTACAAAGTCCATTGAAAATGTGAGATAAACAGACACATGTATGTTCTGTAAAACAGAACTGGAAACAGTTGCACACCTCGTTGCTGGATGTGACATATTAATGGCAGAAAGACTGTATACTGAAAGGCATAATAATGTGGCAAGACTGTTGCACTGGGGATTGTGTAAACATTATGGTACTGAAGTAGCTGAAAAACACTGGAAACATGAGACACAAAGCATCATAGAAAATGATGGTCTACATCACATGGGATCATCCACTACCAACAGTTCAAAAGAATGATGCAAGAAAACCAGACATAGTGGTCCATGAAAAGAAGACAAAAGTAGCATTGATCATTGAAATCGCTATACCCAGTGACTGCATTGTCTTGCGTACAGAGAGAAGCAAAGTCATGATTCGCAGGCAGAAATGAGAGAAATGTGGAAGAAAGATACCCAGACAGTTCCAATAGTAGTAATCTTAAAAAAAGGATCTACAATCATATTTAGATATGTTACCAATGCACGTAACTCCTTACGAATTGCAGAAGGAGTCAATAGTGGGCACATTACAGGTGCTGCGAAGAGCACTTCTGGATGATATCAATGATTGAAACAATACTAATTTCATGAACTTTAATCATATTTTGACTTAGGAATGGGGTCCATTCCTGTCATGGTAATAGCATACCAAAAGATGGAGAAATTAAAAATGGGAGTTCTCTGTGTTAATAGAAACCCAAAAGACTTGGAGAAGTTAAAAAAATGTGAATTCCTCTAGTTCTCTTATTTGCATAATCTGATCCCCTCTAGGTTAGACGATTCTTCCATTAAAGCTCACTTATCAGCTATTTCTGCTTGTCTGTCCTTGAATCCAACTCTGACCTCTCTTTTGAGGTCAAGCAATTTCTCAAAAGCGTCCTTCACATCAGGCTTCCCAGAAAACCTATTTCGCCTTCATGGCACCTCAGTTTTGTACTTGAAAAATTGTCCCAGGCTCCCTTGAACCTGCTTCCTCATGTTCCTCACAACATTGTACTAGGAGGACTGTTCTTTTTTGGTTCTTATTTCAGCCAAGAGAGTGTCTGAGCTTCAGTCCCAGATAGCCATTCCTCCCTTTTTCAGTTTTTCACAGAGAGAAGGTGTCTCTGAACTAATCCTTCTTTTTTGCCCAAGGTGGTCAATGAGTTGTCCCTTAATCAGTCTATTCATCTTCCTTCCTTTTCCTTCTCTGCAGTCTGACATTGAGAATGTTCTTCACACCTTGGATCTACATAGGCAGCTCAGGTATTATTTAGATAAAACAAAAGCAATTTACAAGTCTGAGCAGCTTTTTGTTTCTTTTCTTCCTAGGACTTTCAGTTTGGCTGTTTCTAAGCCAACCATATCTCATCCTGGATTTCTAAGGCATTTCCTTTTGTTGTTCTTTTCATAGCAAATGTCTTTCTTCATCTGTAAAGGCACATTCTACTAAGGCAGTTGCCTCCTCTGGTGCCTTTTTCAAGGGTTTGCACACCAACTCCATCCTTGAGGCTGCTACTTGGTCCTCTGTTCATACTTTCCCTAAACATCACAAGTTGGATATTTCCAGGATCAGGACAGGTTTTGCCAGGGCTATTCTGCATGGGTTTGTAGAGGGCTCTTCTGTGCTTTCCTTCTCCCGGGCTTCTTCTTGAGCTTTTTATACTCTCCCTTTTGTAACAAATACTGTAACAGTGATATGGAAGGACATAGTACAGTTGTGTAACATCTTACCACAACAGTAGAGGTCCCTCTTTTCACTGCTGCAGTATTCGTTCCCTCCCTCCACCCCCTCTTTTCTAGTTCTTGCCCACTGTTTATGTTGCTCTCCGGGCAGAAGGGTTCTTCTTTCCTTTTCCTTCGGCCCTTCTTTCCCTTCTGGATGGACATGTTCTCTTTTGTCTCTGAGGGTATTCTGTTCCTCATGGGGCATTTCAGTTCTGAGTGTTTGCATTCATACATCACTTTTATCTCCTATGCCTTGTGCCAGGAGTATACATGCGATGCCCAGTGCCTCTAAGAACTAAAGGCTTTGGTATACTGGCCAGATGTTGGCTATCCTTGGCAGCAGATCCCTTATGTAAAGAATACTGCAACAGTAAAAAGAAGGACATCTATTGTTATGGTCTGATATTACAAAACTGTACTGTCCATCATGTCTGATTTTTGTCTGGTTCAACATGTGGGTTGTCAGATCCGACTGGATCTGACATTAGCACCGACTCTGAAGCTTCTTTGGCACCAGGGCTCTGACTCCTCCCCTACTCATAATTACTTGTACTCCATCCTAATACCACAGATCGAGTTTGCACCCATTGAACACAAATATTTTACAACATTGTAAATATGATAATAGTTTCAACTAATATAAAGAGGAGGAGAGAAGGCAACAGAACAGAAATGTTCACAGACAGGGAGTTCAGTAGTAACTCCTAGTCACCCCAAAGTCCTACATATCAATTTAGGAAGGGGGGAAGAGAGAGGAAGGTTGAACAGGATGAAAACCAGACAACATGGATCTATAGTTATAAGAAATACTTAACATTAGTATCCACTGTTGTCTATATTCATCCGATTCAACACATGGGACAGATTCCCAAGCTGTTTTTTGGGTGGTATCAAGGAAGGATGTTCCTGTGGATGGTGGAGCCAAGGGATGAACGAGATCTAGACTGGACATCCAGTTTATAATGAGACACAAAGATGTGGATACTGGACCAAATCGCTGAATTAGAAATGCTATCAGTGGAAAGCCTTCCGGAAAATTCTGTTGAAGTGAGTATTGCTCTAGTGGAATGAGCTTTAGGCTTAGATTGTAGAGCCAGTTTCTTGTTGTTATAGACAAATGAAATGCAGTCTGCAACCATCTTGAAAGGGTAACTTAGTGACAGCTTTTCTTAATTTTGGTTTCGAAAAGGCAATAAACAACTGGTTGGATTTACTAAATTATTTTCTTCTGTGAAGACAGAAGCTGAGTTGACAATGAGCATCTAACAGATGTAAAATGTATCTGACTTTGTGTGAGTATTTGGAAAAATCAATGCTAAATGTTCATAGGTTCATAAGTTCATACTAGGCTATCTGCCCTAGGGCATTTATAAGCCTAGCCAGAGTGTGTTTGGCTTTCGCCACCCATTTTAAATTAATTTTGCTATGCCCTTTTTCGAGGTTAGTATACTGTGCCTCTGTCTTACAGTGACACAGAAGTGATACCCGGGGTAAACCTATGATCTCCCATCCACTCATCAAGATTCCTCTTGAAGAGAGTCAATGAGGGACTCTGCCTAACCTGGACTGGGATTTTATTCCAGAGTGAAGGGAGCCTCTGGGTTATGAATCTGTCCCTCCAGCATGTCCTATTTATTTCAGTGCTGAGGTTCAAGTCTCTTGAGCGCGTAGCTCAATGAGATTTGGATTTTCTGAGGTGCAGCATGTCCATTAATTCCGGGTTGGACATGGCTTTATACTTCAGGCACAGATCGCCTCTGAGCAGGCGGTATGCCACTGAGTAGAGCTGGAGTTTCTTTAACCGGGCAGCATTTGGCATCCGTTTGAGCCCTTTGATCCTCTTGGTGAGGTACTTTTGGGGTCTTTCCAGTTGCTGCAGGTGTCTGGTAAGGTACATCCCAAAAGGGGCATTGTACTCAATTATGGGCCTGATGAGGGATGAGTAAAGAGGCACGATGACCTCCCCTGATCTAGATGTGAATCCCTTCATGATTAGGTGGGCTATATAAAATGTTTTTCAAACCACTTTGGCCACGTGGTTGTCAAATGAGAGATTGCTATCAACTTGGGTCCCCAGGTCCCTAATTACTTCTTCTGTACATAATGGATTACCACCTATGTGGTAATTTGTGGGCACTTTGTTTTTGCCAAAGGGGAATGACTGTACACTTTTTGGCATTTAGCTTGAGGCCATGGCTCTGACACCAGTTGTCTGTTTCTATGAGGCCCTTTTGGAGCATGCTTGTGTCAGCTGGAGAGTCGATTATGCCGCCCAGTTTGCAGTCATCTGTGAACTTGGTCAGCCACAGTCCTTCTGTGTTGGCCTGTACCTCCGAGAAATATATACCGAACAAGAGAGGTCCAAGGACTGAGCCTTGTGGGATGCCACTTGTAACTGGTTTGGAGTCTGACATGGCTCCAGCAATTCTAGCCATGTGGGTTCTGTCCTTGAGCCAGTTTGCAACCCATCTAGTGACATAGGGGTTTATATTTAAGCTGGTGAGCTTATCTATAATGCCAGAGTGCGGTATTGTATCGAAGGCTTTTGCGAGGTCCAGGTAGGCTGTGTGGACCCCCTTCCCCTCGTCAATGGCCTTGGTGACTGTTTCAAAGAAATCGACCAGTTTTAAAAGGCAGGATCTGCCCTTAACAAAGCCGAACTGGGTAGGATCCAGTGTCTGTAGGTCCCCAGTATCTTTATTTATGAGGTCCATGATGATCCTTTCAATAGCTTTGCAGACCAAGCTAGTCAGGCTTATGGGGCGATAGTTTCCAGGATCCATTGAGGCACCACCTTTGTGGAGAGGGACCACTGTTGCTGTATGCCACTCTTTGGGTACATATCCTGTAGTAAGGCTGAGATTGAGCAGTAGTTTTATGTTTGGGTTTAGCTCTTCTTGGAGTTCATGTAGGACGCAGCCCGGGACACCATCTGGTCCCATTGATGCTGTGTTTTTTGCTTTGGAGAGGGCAGCTCTTACCTGAGCATCTGAAATGTTAGGGAGGCAGCACTCTGCTGGGATAGATATTTGCCCTTTTGGTGGGGGGGGGGGGAGTTTGCACTGAACCTGTCAGTTAGGATGTTGGCAATGTCTGTGGGTTCGGTGTATTTTTTGTCATTTTGGACTAATTCTGAGCATATCTGGGAATTCCCACCCAGGTTCCTAACGTAACTAAAGAAAGCCTTGTGATTATCCTTAGTGTCCTGTGCAATTTTTCTCTCGAAGCTGGCCTTAGGATGGTTTTATGAGTGCCCGTAGTTTTTTGCTAATACTGATCAGAGATGCCTTCCCTTTTTGGGATTTTGCTCTATCATGTAGTAGCTTCCTCCTTCTATTGTATCGACTGATTTAAGTTTGCTTTGGATGCCATTTAGGAGGAAAGGACACATTAGCTCTAAGAAAAACTCTGTCACGGTGGAAAAAAAAGGAGGTTTGCCTGTAATTCCAAAATCCATCTGGCTGAAGTAAATGCCACCAGCAAAATTGTTTTCCAGGTCAAGAACTTTAGATCTACTGTGGCTGCAGGTTCAAAGGGTTTGAGTTAGTGCCTGTAGCATAACGGTAATATCCCATGGAGGAAATGGGTCCATGATGGGAGGTCATAAAAGAAAAGTTCTTCTCAAAAAAGCTTTAGCGATGTTTAGGGAAGCTATTGAAGTGTCATTATGGCCTGTGTAGAAGTTGGAGATAATTGTCATTTGAACTTTGATGGTGGAGTAACTGGAACCTTTGTCAAAAAGTTCAGTTAAAAATTCTAAGATGGATGGAATGGGTGCCGAGAAAGGATCCGTTACTTTGATGATGGGCCAGACAGAGAACCTCTCCCATTTGCTATGTCATACTTTTTTGTGGCTGTCTTCTAAGAAGCTGATATGCTCTTGACAACTGAAGTGGGAAGCCAGGTGTCTCTGGCTATAGTCAAAACTGGAGAAACCATATTGTTAGTCTCATGGACATCTGGTCCAGAGGAGGCAATCTGGACAGGTGAGTTAGAAGATCTGGTTATTAATCTAACATCCATGGGTGGTGTACTAGTAGAGGCCACAGAAAGGGAACCATGTTTGTCAGGGACAGAAGGAGGAAATGAGATCTCCCTGGCCTTGAACTGCCTGGCTTTCTTGATAAACTTGTTCATTATAGGTAAGGGGGGCATACAAGAGACCAGGGGACTGATTGTGGACCAGAGCATCCCTTGGTGATTGACCCTGTGGAGGGATCAAGGCAAAGTAACTGCTGCTTTTATGATTGAGATATGAGCCAAAGAGGTTGCAGCAAGGTTGACCCCAGAGACTGAAGATTCAAGTTGCCACTGTTGAATTGAGGGGCCACGCATGATGATTTAGGATAGTTCTGTTCAATCTGTCCTCTAAAACACTGGATGAACTTGGGATGTGTGATGCTACCATAAAACAGTGCAAAGACATAGCCCATTGCCAGCCTCTCATGGCCTTTGGACACAGTGGGTAGGAATGGGTTCTTCCTTGTTTTCTGATGTACCATACCAATGTCATATTGTTATCTGTATTATAATCACAACCTTGGGGAGAAGATCCAGGAAAGTCTGCAACACTAGGAGGACCAGTCTCATCTCCAAGATATTGACACAAAGATTATCCTCTATGGGTGACTATGCACCTTGGACCATCCTCCCTTCAAAATGCCCCCCCATCCTAGAAGGGAGGTGTCCATGGTTACTGCCATTACAGGTGAGACCATGTGAAAAGGGCAAGGCTCTGTCACTGAAGAGGATGTAGCATAGACTAAATTCAGACCTTCTGAATCTAGCTTTGTTTGTATAACGTGAGCACTAATCCTGACCATCTTTTTTTGGAGAAGGTTCCCCTGCACCCTAGTGGCAGGAGTGTGCATTTAGAACATGTCTGATTGAAGACTGCTGGAATGGGGCTCAGTTTTTAGCTTTTTGTAGGTTAATTCGTTAATTTGTTTAAATCAGTTTGCGCATTTGCTATTGTTATATTTAAAAAAATATATATATATATACATATATATATATATATATATATATATATATATATATATATACATACATACATACACTTTATGCATCGCCACTTAGCTAGGGTTAAACTATTCCAGTCTGCTCTTCAAATTTTCCCTTAGAACTAGCCAGTTTTTTAGTTTTAGCACTAAAATCTGTTTCTTTGAGCTCTGCACTTGTTCAGAACTCATTGTAAGCACTAAATAAGCTACAAATCGCTAGAGCACTCAACTTTCCTCACTTGTCTAGAGGAAAACAGTTTTTCATGTCTAAGGGTCAGCTCCTGTTGTTTTCTCCTGTCAACCTGATGAATCTGGGCATCTTGGGGCAATGCAGCAATTGCCTCATGTACACAGACAACCCTCTCCTCCTACCACCCAACACTACAACCTGTGAGAGATGCACTTATATAGCCAAACTGGAAGCAAAGCTCTCTTCACCCAAGACTGGACTAGACAGTCAAGAGGAGAAGGTAAACACTTGCACCACACCACACTCATCACATAGTCCCTCAAAACCTACACCACCAAAACACACACATAGAAACACAAAACACACACCTACATTTATGGAGGCGCTCAATAAAAAATCTGCTCAAGCAACAGAGACCTCCAAAGCAGAAACACAACCAACCTCCACCCCCCAACACAACCCAAATGACACATAGCCCACAAACACAGTGTGCCACTCAACCAAAGCCCATAAGGCATACAAATGTACCTAACACTCTAGTCATAAGTGACTCTATAGTCAGGCACACTGATGTTCCACTCACCAGGCTAAACAAGGAGAAAGTTACTATCAGCTGCCTGTTGGATGCCAGGTCCGCCACATAACGCATGCACTCAGGTCATTCCATAACAAGTACAAATATGACTCTGTCATTGTCCATGTTGGTGTGAATGACCTGAGATGTACCTCCCTGGACTACATGAAACGAGACATGGAGGAGCTCTCCAATCTTGTAGCCCAGGCAGGTATGACCCTAGCCCTGAGTAGCATCCTGCCATCACCCAGAATGATACCACAGTACAAGGACAAAATGATTGACTTCAACAATTGGCTAAGCTTCTGGTGTCATTCTAAGGGGATCCAGTATCTGTCTGTTTGGGATGACATGATCGACAGACCACGATGCTTTGCCAGAGATGGCCTGCACCTGTCGCCCTTGGGATTCTGGATACTGGCTAAGGCTCTTGCCACCCCTATAGTGCCTTTTTAGGCAAGGTTCAAATGACAAATTCACCACCTTAGGTACAAGCAAGCAAAATTCGAGGGTAATGCTACTCAATGCTAGAAGTCTAAACTTCAAAATGCATTCACTCGAGGCACTCCTTAAAATGGAGAACATCGACATCTGTGCAGTGACAGAGACCTGGTTCAAGTCTCCAGAGAGCACCCCTGCATTACCAGGCTATAATTCATACCATACTTTTCAGCCATCTAACCTGGACCGAAGCACTAAAGGCAGAGGCGTGTCCATATTCATTAAGGATATCCACACCTCCAGGCTAGTTGCTCATCATAATGCATCCGAGATTATCCAAGTGTAACTAACTCTGGGCAAGACCACAATCCAAATTGTAACTTGCTACAGATCCCCCACCATCCCCCAGGATTCCCACTCCTCATTTCTTGATACACTGGAAAATATTAGGGTACAACCCAACACTCTAATAATGGGCGATTTCAACTACCCCACCATTAACTGGGAAAACTACTCATGTACCAACTCTTTTGTTCAAAGTTTTCTGGAATTCATAAATTCCAATGACTTGGATCAACTTATCCATACCCCCACCAGGGGCAGCAATATCCTAGACCTGGTCATTACCAACATGGGGGACCAGTGTTCCACACCAGAGGTCAATTCCTTGTTGGTCAGATCCGACCACAAGCTAATCACCCTAGACATTCACATCCCATCCCCCACCCCGCATTAGGGAAACCACTGTAAAAAATTTCTCCAAAGCCAACTTCACGCTTCTTAAGACAGAAGTGGCAAACTTCATGACACCCATGCAGACGGACAATAGAGGTACGACTGCTGAATCCTACACAAATGCACTTTATAAGCACTTAAATGAGTGCATGGATCATGCTATCCCAAACAGAACTGAGATGCTATCCTCAAAAAAAGGAAGCCAATATGGTGGTCCCCTGCCATAAACAAACTACAACAGAAGAAAGAAACTGTTGCAAAAAAGAGTAAAATCCCATGATTAGAGGAACTCTCTGGTCAACCTCAGTAAGAAGCTGAGATCCCTCATAAAATCTTCAAGGCTAGTTATGAAAACAAAATCACCACTGATTCTAAAGACAACCACAAAGCATTCTGTAGCTATGTCAAGAAATTCAATGGCAACACCCATATCTGCTCTGAGTTACAGCACAATGGCACTAAATATACAGAACCAACTGATATTGCCAACATCCTGGCAGATTGGTTCAGTGCTAACTTTACCATACTCTCCAAAGCCAAGAACACAGCATACATGGGACCTGACAACACCCCAGGCTGCATTCTACACAAACAGCAGAATGAACTGGCACCCCACCTAAGCACCATGTTCAGTCATATCCTCACCTCAGGCTTTGTGCCCTCTGAATGGCGCACAGCGATGGTTATCCCACTCCACAAAGGGGGAGCCACCACGGACCCCAGGAACTACCACCCCATTAGCCTAACAAGCTTGGTCTGCAAGGACATGGAACATATCATCATGGATATTATACACAAAGACATTGGTAATCTCCAAACTCTGGATCCCACCTAGTTCCGGTTTGTAAAAGGCTGATCATGTCTCCTAAACCTGATAGACTTCTTTGAAGCAGTTACCAAAGCCGTAGACGAGGGTAAGGTGGTTCACACAGCCTATCTAGATCTCGCCAAGGCTTCTGACACCATCCCCCACTCTGGAATTATAAAAATTAAAATCAATAAACTAGGTATAAATCCCTATGTCACAAGATGGGTTGCCAACTGGCTCACTGACAGAACCCACACTGTGAAAGTAGCAGACTCCAAATTTGACTTCAGACCAGTGACAAGTGGAGTACCACAGGGTTCACTCCTGGGTCCTCTCCTGTTTGGTACCTACTTTTCTGAAGTACAAGCTAACACAGAAGGTCTTTGGCTAATGAAGTTCGCAGATGACTGCAAACTAGGAGCCATAATCAAAACTCCCCTTTGGTAAAAACTCTGTAGCCATGAGCTACCACATAGGTGGTAGTCTACTTAACACCAAAAGTGTGATAAGAGACCTTGAGACACAGGTGGATAGTAGTCTCTCCTTTGATAATCACATCACCACAGTAGTCAGGAAATCTTTCTAAGTGGCACACCTCATCACAAAAGGTTTCTCATCCAGGAAAAATGAGGTCATTGTTCACCTCTACTCGTCACTCATTAGATCCATTATAGAGTACAATGCCCCTTTTGGTATGTACCTCACAAGACATCTACAACAACTGGAAAGGCCGCAGAAATACCTCACAAAGAGGATTGCCAGCCTCAAACAGATGACCTACGCAGACCGTCTCAAAAACTCCAGCTTTACTCTGTCGCATATCACCTACTCTGAAGCGATCTCTGCCTAACATACAAAGCTATGTCAAACCTAGAGCTGTTGGACATGCTCCACTTAACAAAATCCCAATCCCTCTGAGCTGCATGCTTTAGGGACCTAAATCTTGTCACCACAGTAAACAGAACATGCTGGAGGGATAGATTCATGTCCCAGAGAATTCCCATACTCTGGAACAAACTACCTATCTATATCAAACAAAGCTTCTAAATAGCGCTCTTCAAGAAAAATCTTGATGATTGGATGGGAAATAGGAAATTCACCCCGATGATCACCTCTGTGGCTCTGCTCGACAGGGGCACAGGAAAGTAATTATCTTGGGTGGCGAAAGCCAGGGTACCTTTTTGGCTAGGCTTATATAGGCCCTAGGGCCAATAGCCTAGTACCAACCTATGAACCTATAAACAACTGGGAATGTGTCATCTGCAGATCTGAGTATGACGAATCTTTGCATGTAATGAATGAATGAATGTCTGAGACAATTGTACTGGTGGGGTCCACTGGTGTTACTGTTAGTATTGTGGATGCCGTTAGACATAGGAGGTGTAAGATTAGCCTCAGTAGAAGTGAGGGATGGCAAAGCACATGCATAGCTGTTAGATGGAAAGATAAAACCCTGGTTTGGGGAAGGGATGCAAAGATAAAACCCTGGTTTGGGGAAGGCGCACAATCTGCAGGGTGGTACTGAGGTGACATCCTATCAATTCTTTTTGTTGGGTTGGTGTCAGGTGGCATTTGGGAAAATTCATTGTTATTCCTAAGCTCAGTAACAATTGGAGTAAAAGATCCAGATGGTGTAGCAGCAGATGTTTGGGGTAGCAATTAAGAAAAAAATCATTGAGACGGGAAAACTTGGATCCCTAGCAGTTGCAAGTGCATCGTCACCACTGCAATTATCTTGGTGAATACCATAGGGGCTGTGGTGAGTCTGAAAGGCAGGGCTCTGAACTGGTAGTGATTGGCTCCCTGCCAGAAATGGAGGAATCTCCTGGAGTGCTTCTCTATTTTCATATGATTGTAAGCATCCTGGAAATCTATTGAGCACACACAATCATCCTTCCTCAGCACAGGCTATATGGACTGAATTGTGACCTTCTGGAATTTTGTCTGTTTCCCAAAGTTATTCAGGTGACTGAGATCCAAAATTGGTTTGAGTTCCCCTGTTTTCTTTGGCACTTAAAACCTTGAGTTAGACTCCTGATTCTAACTGGTCTTGGGGGACTGGTTGGATTGCTGTTTTTTCCTAGTAGTTTTGAAACTTCTACTGTTGCTGATTCCCACTGACTGGGTGGAACATCAGGAATGTTCCTCCTTTTCTAAGGAGGAAAGGAAAATGGAATTGAACAGCCTCTGGAAATTATCTTTACCACCCATGAATCTGTGGTTGCATTTTTAAGGTTTGTGGGTGCAAAGAAAAGCACCCTCAACTGCCACCAGAGTGCAGTAGTTGGGCAATTATTCAGGAGTACTGATAGGACTTCTCTAAAAAAGGACCATGGAGGCCCTGGTTGTGTGTTCTGCGTCTGCTCTAGGGTGATGTCCTTTTGAACTGCCTTTATCTCTACCACATGAAGTCTATCCCCAGGAGAGTCACTGTAAGAACTCTGCTTTTTGGAACCAAATCTTCTTCCTCATACTCTGAGTTCTATAGAAGGATCTTTGAGAAATGGAAAAACAGAGAGAGTCTTTACATCCTATTTGGTCCTGGTAAGTGTGTCCTTAACTTTGGGTCCAAGAAATGTAGACCCATCATCAGGGGGCATTTACAAAGGACATCCTGAAGCCTTCTACAGAGTCACAATGATGCATCCAGGTGTGATAACTGCCGGTGCCTGTTGCTCTGGCTGTGCCGTCAGATACCTTACAGAGCAGTTGCACAGCTATGCTGGAAGTCAACTGTAGGTTCATAGGTTCATACTAGGCTATCTGCCCTAGGGCATTTATAAGCCTAGCCAGAGTGTGTTTGGCTTTCGCCACCCATTTTAAATGAATTTTGCTATTAACTTTTTCGAGGTTAGTATACTGTGCCTCTGTCTAACAGTGACACAGAAGTGATACCTGGGGTAAACCTACAATCTCCCATCCAATCATCAAGATTCCTCTTGAAGAGAGTCAATGAGGGACTCTGCCTAACCTGGACTGGGATTTTATTCCAGAGTGAAGGGAGCCTCTGGGTTATGAATCTGTCCCTCCAGCATGTCCTATTTATTTCAGTGCTGAGGTTCAACTCTCTCGAGCGCGTAGCTCGATGGGATTTGGATTTTCTGAGGTGCAGCATGTCCATTAATTCCGGGTTGGATATGGCTTTATATGTCAGGCACAGATCGCCTCTGAGCAGGCGGTATGCCACTGAGTAGAGCTGGAGTTTCTTTAACCAGACAGCATACGGCATCTGTTTGAGCCCTTTGATCCTCTTGGTGAGGTACTTTTGGGGTCTTTCCAGTTGCTGCAGGTATCTGGTAAGGTACATCCCTAAAGGAGCATTGTACTGAATTATGGGCCTGATGAGGGATGAGTAAAGAGGCACGATGACCTCCCCTGATCTAGATGTGAATCCCTTCATGATTAGGTGGGCTATATAAAATGTTTTTCTAACCACTTTGGCCATGTGGTTTTCAAATGAGAGATTGCTATCAACTTGGGTCCCCAGGTCCCTAATTACTTCTTCCGCACTTAATGGATTACCACCTATGTGGTAATTTGTGGGAACTTTGTTTTTGCCAAAGGGGATGACTATACACTTTTTGGTGTTTAGCTTGAAGCCATGGCTCTGGCACAGGTTGTCTGTTTCTATGAGGCCCTTTTGTAGGATGCTTGTGTCAGCTGGAGAGTCGATTATAGCACCTAGTTTGCAGTCATCTGTGAACTTGGTTAGCCACAGTCCTTCTGTGTTGGCCTGTACCTCCGAGAAATATATACCGAACAAGAGAGGTCCCAGGACTGAGCCTTGTGGGACGCCACTTATAACTGGTTTGGAGTCTGACATGGCTCCAGCAATTCAAACCATGTGGGCTCTGTCCTTGAGCCAGTTTGCAACCCATCTAGTGACACAGGGATTTATATTTAAGCTGGTGAGCTTATCTATAATGCCCAAATGGGGTATTGTATCGAAGGCTTTTGCGAGGTCCATGTAGGCTGTGTGGACCACCTTCCCCTCGTCAATGGCCTTGATGACTGTTTCAAAGAAATCGACCAGGTTTAAGAGGCAGGATCTGCCCTTAACAAAGCTGAACTGGGTAGGATCCAGTGCCTGTAGGTTCCCAATATCTTTATTTATGAGGTCCATGATGATCCTTTCCATAGCTTTGCAGACCAAGCTAGTCAGGCTTATGGGGTGATAGTTTCCAGGATCCGTTGAGGCACCACCTTTGTGGAGAGGGACCACTGTTGCTGTACGCCACTCTTTGGGTACATATCCTGTAGTAAGGCTGACATTGAACAGTAGTTTTATGTTTGGGTTTAGCTCTTCTTGGAGTTCATGTAGGACACAGCCCGGGACACCGTCTGGTCCCATTGATGCTGTGTTTTTGCTTTGGAGAGGGCGGTCTTACCTGAGCATCTGAGATGTCAGGGGCAGCCTCTGCTGGGATAGATATTTGCCCTTTGGTGGGGGTGTTGCGCTGAACCTGTCAGCTAGGATGTTGGCAATGTCTGTGGGTTCGTGTATTTTTGTCATTTTGGACTAATTCTGAGCATATCTGGGAATTCCCACCCAGGTTCCTAACTTAACTAAAGAAAGCCTTGTGATTATCCTTAGTGTCCTGTGCAATTTTTCTCTCGAAGCTGGCCTTAGATGATTTTATGAGTGCCCGTAGTTTTTTGCTAATACTGATCAGAGATGCCTTCCCTTTTTGGGATTTTGCTCTATCATGTAGTAGCTTCTTCCTTCTATTGTATAGTTTGTTTATGGCTGGGGTCCACCAGACAGGACGCCTGCCTTTGGAGGATTGGGTCTTGGTTTTATTTGGGATTGCATGATCCATGCATTCCTGAAGGTGTTCATAGAATGAGTTTATAAAGGATTCTGCGGTCTGGGCCGTATTTTCCACAGGCCCGGGGGCTTTGAAGGATTCCACCTTGGTTTTGAGGAGTGTGAAATTTGCTTTAGAAAAGCTTTTCACTGTGGTTTTCTGGACAGGGAGTGGGGTCGGGATGTGAATATCCAGTGAGATTAGTTTATGGTCTGATCTTACCAGTGAGGGATACACTTCTGGTCTGGAGCATAGAGCCCCCATGTTGGTGATGATCAGGTCCAGTATGTTTTCCCCTCTTGTGGGAGTGGTAGCAAGTTGTTCCATAGCATCTGAGTTTATAAATTCTAGGAACCTTTGGGCTAGGGTGTTGGAGCTAGAGTAATGCTCCCAGTCTATGTTTGGGTAGTTGAAGTCACCCAATATAATGGTATTTTGAGAGACCTTCATATTTTCCAGTGTTCTCAGGAAGGCTGAGTGTGGTTCCTGGGTTTGGGAGGGTGATCTGTAGCAGGCTATAAACTGGAAGGCAGTTTTACCCACTGTTAGTTGCACATGGATAGTCTCTGATGCTTCGTGTTGTGCCACCAACCTGGAGGTGTGGGTATCTTTGACGAATATTGATACTCCCCCTCCTTTTGTGGTTCGGTCCAAGTTTTGGGGCCGAAAAGCATGGTATGAGGTATAACCTGGTAGTGCTGGGGTGCTCTCGGGAGCCTTGAACCAGGTTTCTGTTACTGCACAGATATCGATGTTCTCCATGCTAAGGAGAGTTTTAAGTGCGTGCATCTTGAGGTTTAGACTTCTGGCGTTGAGTAGCATTACTCTTAGTTTCTTATCCCTTGTGATACCTATGGAGGTGGGTTTGTCTTTTGAGCCTTGCCTAAAAAAGGCACTATGGGGGTGGCAAGAGCCTTTGCCAATATCCGAAAGCCCAGGGGTGACAGGTGCAAGCCGTCCCTAGTGAAGCATCGTGGCTTGTCGAGCATGTCATCCCAGGCTGACAGGCACTGGATCCCCTTTGAATACGTAAGCCAATTGTTGAAATTGATCATCTTGTCTTCATATTGTGGTATCATTCTTGGTGAGGGTAAGATGCTACTCAAGGTCAGGGTCATACTGGCCTGGGCTACATGCTCAGAGAGCTCCTCTATGTCTCTTTTCATGTAGTCCAGGGAGGTACGTCTCAGGTCATTCATACCAGCATGGACAATGACTGAGTCATATTTGTACTTGTCTTGGAGTGACCTGAGTGCTTTTGTTATGTGGCGGATCCTAGCGCCCGACAGGCAGCTCACCATGACCTTCTCCTTGTTCAGCCTGGTGAGCGGGACGTCAGTGTGCCTGACGATAGAGTCACCTATTACAAGTGTATCAGGTGTGTTATTTAGCCTTAAGGGCTGTGACTGTTTGGCACACTGGCTTTGTGAGCTATGTGTTGCATGTGTTTTGTTTTGGGGTAGCGGTTGCTTGGGTGTCTGCTTTGGAGGTCTCTGCTGCTTAGGCAGATTTTTATTTAGAACCTCCGAGTATGTTTTTGTGTGTTTATGTGTTTGGTTTGCTGTCGTGGTAGGTCTATGTGAGACTGGAATTGTAGTGAGTGTGGTTTCCTTCTCCTCCTGACTGGTTACGCCAGTACTGAGTTGAGAGAGCTTAGCCTCCAGTTTGGCTATATGGTTGCATCTCTCACATGTGTTGGAATTTGTTGGGAGGAGGAGAGGGTTGTCTGTGTACATGAGGCAGTTGTAACATTGCCTCAAGATTGCCAGATTCACCAGCTGGACAGGAGAGGAGATTGACAACTGACCTTTGGACATGCTAGAATAGTATTGGGAATTCCTTTATAATTGAAAAAAGGGCCAATGGGGAGCAAGGTACACAAGGGGAGTTTGTGAGGGTGTAGTGCTTTTAATTTTCTAGTGCTGACTTATATAATTGCTTTAGTGAGCAAGTGCCAGGGTTTAGAGTAGGAATAGGGTGTTTATTATGAGAACTAGATCAGTTCTAAGGGAAAAAGTGAAGAGCAGACTTTGTGGAGCCGAGAATGCTTTAAACCCAATTAAGCGGAGCTGCCAGATGCTGCGCTATGCGGAAAATCGTGCAAAGCCGCGCCAAAGCGGGTTTTATACAGGGGGACTTGAAACAGCTAGAAATTGCCCAAAATGGCCAATAGACTACCAGATTCTTGTGCTGGGAACACTCCTCTAGGGATAGATAGGCTGCCCTAAGCTCTCCACTGCCACTGGTGAACAAAAAAGCCTCCCTTTATCCAAGAAAGGAAATGGGCAACACAGGAACTTTCCAAAAGTCCAGAATACAGCAAAGCCTGTATTTGGACTACTCTAGGTCAGGAAAGATGGGACACAAGGATATTTTTTTGTTTTTTTTTCTTTTTTTACAATAAACAGCAGGAAAATGCAATAAATATGTAACACAGGTTAGCGCACTTGAGTGTGTAGCCTCAACGGGTATATGCAACAAACAGGACAAACTTTAAAAGTGCAGGTGCAAAAACAACTTTAAACAGTTTAAAACAGTTCAAGAAGCAGAAATACTTGCAGTTTAGCTAGATTGGACAGTCACCCAGCTAGTAGCAGGAAAAAAAACACTTTTATCAGGTTAGCAGTCGCTCTTTTAGCCTCTCTGCTGCTAGCACCACTCTGCAGGACCACGAGGAGCTGGGCTGAGTAGTAACAAGCGCAAAAACCGTGCCAAAGCAGGTTTTATACAGGGGGACTTGAAAGAGCTGGAAATTGGCCTAAAACAGCCAATAGACTACCAGATTCTTGTGCTGGGAACACTCCTCTAGGGATAGATAGGCTGCTCTAAGCTCCCCACTGCCACTGGTGAACAAAGAAGCCTCCCTTTATCCAAGAAAGGAAATGGGCAACACAGGAACTTTCCAAAAGTCCAGAATACAGCAAAACCTGTATTTGGACTACTCTAGGTCAGGAAAGATGGGAAACAAGGATAATTGTTTTTTTTTTTTCTTTTTTGCAACAAACAGCAGGAAAATGCAATAAATATGTAACACAGGCTAGCGCACTTGAGTGCGTAGCCTCAACAGGTATATGCAACAAACAGGACAAACTTTAAAAGTACAGGTGCAAAAACAACTTTAAACAGTTTAAAACAGTTCAAGAAGGAGAAATACTTGCAGTTTAGCTAGATCGAACAGTCGCCCAGGTAGTAGCAGGAAAAAAAACACTTTTATCAGGTTAGCAGTCACTCTTTTAGCCTCTCTGCTGCTAGCACCACTCTGCAGGGTAGACAGATGGGAATCAGCAGTCTTCTGATCACCTGAAGGCAAGATACCAGAAATGGATTTGGAGAGTTTCTTAGTCAAATCCTACTGGAACATGAGCCAAATAATTCTATGATCTGACAGTAAAAGTTGCTGAGGTATAAGTCTGTTTCCCAAATCTGTATATCATCCTAGAATCCCTGTCAGGGGGATGAGTAAAGGAACTTTCCTCAGATAATTCTTTTTTTTTTTTTATGGCCGCTGCTACCACCGTAGCATCTTTCATGGGACCTTTGCTCCAATGTTTTCTGTCTTTCAGAGCTGCCAAAATTCTGTCTACTTTCTTGAGAATAGACTCCATTACATAAGATCCTTCCATGCCTGCTGAGTCATAAGATCAATGGAGGGGGTCAATGGGTAGCACCACCCAAGACGATGTTGGGCCAAAACCAAAAACATCCAATAACACTGACTCATCCAGTGACGGTTCTTGGGTAGTCCATCTCCCTCTCTGTTTTATCAATTCATGCATTTCGCTGAAGGTGAGATCTTTAGATGGGGAGTGGGGGATACCTTTCACCTTTATCAAAATCAGTGTCTTCTGTGAAGGAGTCTGGAGATGTGTCTATGTGCTTCCATTTGCAGGCTGTTTCTTCTGGACTATTTCTGGTGGGGGACCAGAAGGTTCAGAATCAGACTGGGAGCTAAACTAGCACAGAATCTCAGAAGCTTGTATCTCAGATGTCTCTGTCCAACAAGACTGTAGGAAGAAGAAGAGCCTAAATCCTGTTGTGGTTTGAGTGGGGCCAAACTGGCTGGAGGGGCCTTCTCCTTGGGCATGCTGGGAAAGCCTTGAAGGCTGAGGAGACAATCAGTTCTGAAGACTTATCACTGTCCAAGGACAATGAAGATCCATCAGCACCAATGCTTTTTGACACCAAAGCTGACCTTGGATATTAGATTTTGAGGGACAAGACTCTGAGAGGTAGGGACAGCTCCAATATCTCACTGTTGATCCCTTCCCTTGAACTCGAGTACAGACACATCAGCTCAGAGTCTCTCCTTGATCTGAACACTTTGGAGTCATAAGAGAGAGATAGGGATAGTGCCATGTTTGAAATAACCAAGACTGAGAAAGGCACCTGGGTATATGACAGAAACAGTGTGACTGGTTTCAGTATCGGGTTTACTGGTACTGGAGAAAAAAGAGGAAGGTAGGTTGGACCAATACTTGGTACATTCCCACAGGATGGTACAGAGAGAACCCCAAGCTGGATCTGAGTCTTGGGAACTTCCTCATCATCTTGCTCAGTAAGGCTTCGGGATGAGCTGGAGGAAGAGCCAAACAAAGGTGTGCTAGAGTATCTCCTTTCTTGGAAAATTGGAGAATGGAGCCCCAGGCGTACCAGCTCTGGTGTGAACTAGGGCCAAGGAGAAGAGGAGCAGAGTTGACGTGCTGCTGGTTCCAACCTCTGAGCCAATATCAGATCCAGTCAAATTGGTACCATTGGATCTGGAGAACATTTCCTAGATGAATCCGACCCAGTTTTCTGAATCCTATGAGGCTTATCTTTCTCCTTGTCCTTACCTCTGCCCTTGTCCTTGGGTCTCTCCTTAGCCCTTGTCCTTGGGTCTCTCCTTAGCCCTTGTCCTTGGGTCTCTCCTTAGACTTAGATTTATCTACTCTGGTGGATGCAGAAACAGTGGTGGCAGAAGAACCTACAGAAATTTAAACTCCTGTCTGTGGAGGGAGTTAACCTTTTACAATAAGTTTTTCTCTTATAGTTTGAAGAGTTCTGGCACTAAAAGAAGCACATGACTGGCAATCTGAATCCAGGTGGGCAGCACCTGAGTAATAAACAAAGAGCAAATAAAGGTCTTGAAGAGGCAACTTGTGCCCACATTGAGCACAATTCTTAAAATCTTGCAAGTCAGACATGATAAAACCACAGTACATAAGCTCATGCAAAAAAATCAAGCACTACCATACCACAGAAAGTATATATCTATATCTGTCTATAGATATTCACATATCTATATGTATCTGTCTATCGATCTATATGTCTCAAACAACAATAACACTCTCAAATCGTGTCTGAAATGTCTAATGTGGTACTAATATACAAAACTTCTTAGCTAAATACACTAAAGGCTAAGGTTCCCGACCAAAAAGATCGCAGTCCCTGAGCTCCCAATAGAAGTTGGAAGCTCTATCCCTTTATTCAGTCTCTTAAAGATGTTTTAGGGAAAATCTTTGTTTTGGGTACAGCTCAATTAGAAACCTGATTGTCCTGGCTCTCCTGTTTCTCTGCAAGTGCAATATCTTCACCAAAACTAGAACCAAAGACCTAAATGTGCACCAGTACATAAATAAATCATTTTGGAGGGGTAGATTTATAACCCAGCACCTCCCAAACCTCTGGAATAAACCTCCCCTGCATATTAAGGAGTGCGACTCACTATCTTCCTTTAAAACAACTGGATGACTGGATGGGTATCTGCAGATTTACTCCAGGACTAATAGTATGTCAGTCCTGTTGAAAGGACATACTGCCTGATGAAGGGTACTGACAAGGTGAGGATGGTCATGAGAGTCAGTGGCTTGGGATATTTATGAATCTATAGTCTATGAATGTGGGCATGTATGTGACAGGTCAGTGAATGTAGGCATGCACATGGCAGGTCTATGAACGTAGGCATGCATATGACAAGTCTATGAATGTAGGCATGCACATGACAGGTCAATGAACGTAGGCATGCATGTGACAGGTCTATGAATGTAGTCATGCACATGACAGGTCTGTGAACGTAGGCATGCATATCACAAGTCTATGAATGTAGGCATGCACGTGACAGGTCAATGAACGTAGGCATGCACATGACAGGTCTATGAACATAGGCATGCACGTGACAGGTCTATAAAAGAAGGCATGCATGTGACAGGTGAACAAACATAGGCATGCACATGACAGGTCTACAAACATAGGCATGCACTTGACAGGTCTATGAATGTAGGCATGCATATGACATGTCTATGAACGTAGGAATGCACGTGACAGGTCTATGAATGAAGGCATGCACATGACAGGTCTGTGAACATAGGCATGCACATGACAGGTCTACAAACACAGGCATGCATATGACAGGTCTACAAATGTAGGCATGCACATGACAGGTCTACAAACATAGACATGCATGTGACAGTTCTACGAATGTAAGCATGCACATGACAGGCCTATGAACATATGCATGCACATGACAGGTCTATGAAAGTAGGCATGCACATGACAGGTCTATTTTCATAGGCATGGACATGACAGGTCTACAAACATAGCCATGGACATGACAGGTCTACAAACATAGGTATGCACATGGCAGGTCTACAAAAGTAGGCATGCACATGACAGGTCTACAAACATAGGTATGCATATGGCAGGTCTACAAATGTAGGCATGCACATGACAGGTCTACAAACATAGGTATGCATGTGACAGTTCTACGAATGTAGGCATGCACATGACAGGCCTATGAACATACGCATGCACATGACAGGTCTATGAATGTAGGTATGCTTATGACATGCCAGAATCATTGCATATTCACAGCTCCATAAGCTGTGAAAGGAAGGATGTTGGTGGGCACTCCAGTTGCCTAGGATGGCAGTTTAAAGATCAACATGACCACAGATCTTCAATCCTGATCTGCATCAACTTCTCTTAATACTTATGAAATGTCCAGTGTGGAAACCAAAGGCTTTCAGCTCAGAGGTTTGAGTCACATTCATAAAGGAAAATGTTAATGTATCTATCGGTCAGGCAACATAAAGATAGAGCTGTCATATCTATCAGGCAACATACAGATAGAGCTGTCATATCTGTCAGGGAACATAAAGATAGTGCTGTCATATCTATCAGGCAACATACAGACAGAGCTGTCATATCTATCAGGGAACATAAAGATAGAGCTGTCATATCTATCAGGGAACATACAGATAGAGCTGTCATATCTGTCAGGGAACATAAAGATAGAACTGTCATATCTATCAGGGAACATACAGATAGAGCTGTCATATCTGTCAGGGAACATAAAGATAGAGCTGTCATATCTATCAGGGAACATAAAGATAGAGCTGTCATATCTTTCAGTGAACATAAAGCTAGAGCTGTCATATCTATCAGGCAACATAAAGATAGAGCTGTCATATCTATTAGGAAACATACAGATAGAGCTGTCATATCTATCAGGGAACATAAAGATAGTTCTGTCATATCTATCACTGAACATACAGATAGAGCTGTAATATCTATCGGGGAACATACAGATAGAGCTGTCATATCTGTCAGGGAACATAAAGATAGAGCTGTCATATCTATCAGGCAATGTAAAGACAGAGCTGTCATATCTATCAGGGAACATAAAGATAGAGCTGTCATATCTATCAGACAACATAAAGATAGAGTTGCCATATCTATCAGGCAACCTACAGATAGAGCTGTCATATCTGTCAGGGAACATAAAGATAGAGCTGTCATATCTATCAGGCAATGTAAAGATAGAGCTGTCATATCTATCAGGAAACGTAAAGATAGAGCTGTCGTATCTGTCAGGCAACATAAAGATAGAGCTGTCATATCTATCAGGCAACATAAAGCTAGAGCTGTCATATCTATCAGGGAATATAAAGATAGAGCTGTCATATCTATCAGGGAACATACAGATGGAGCTGTCACATCTGTCAGGCAATGTAAAGATAGAGATGTCATTACTATCAGGGAACATACAGATAGAGCTGTCATATCTATCAGGCAACATAAAGCTAGAGCTGTCATATCTATCAGGGAATATAAAGATAGAGCTGTCATATCTATCAGGGAACATACAGATAAAGCTGTCATATCTATCAGGCAACATAAAGAAACAGATGTTGTATCTATTAGGCAACGTAAAGATAGAGCTGTCACCAAAAATCTGAAACAGACAATCACATCTGAAAAAAACACAGAAGGGGCCCGATTGAGTAGGAACTAATCTGAACTCCCCCAAAATCGAAAGGAAGATACCTGAAAACAATTTGTCTTCGCTGAACAAGGCAGACCATGCAGTCTCTGCTTTCTATTCAAACCACTCCATGGCACCAATGTCTTAAACTAATATCTAGTCTTCAGTCCTGGGGATTGTTGTCCTGAAGGAATGCAATCATCCATCCCCTAGGAATTGTCTCCATGACCTTCCTTGCTAGTGCTGTTATGGTAATGATTGTAGATAGTGCCCCCGACTTTTTTCTGCTCCATCTGTTTAGACAAAGGTAACACACTTGCTGATCTAAAGACTTCATGCACTTCTGCACTCACCAGTGATCTATACAAGATACTGAATAACAGGTTCTGTCAGCAAATACCAAAGGATCCTGAGAGGCAGAATTTCTGATGCTTATGCTCCCTAATTGCATGCCTTTCCCTCCCCACCTCCTCCATCTCTGTTCTTGTGACTTGCCATTGCTGTCTCTACTCTCTCTTACCTCCCTTCCTTCCCTCCCTCCCAGCAAGACACCCTATCCATAAATTCATTTGAAAGACTGAATCAAAGTATTCATTCAGTACCTTGGCTTTTTCTCAGTCCTCTGTGATCTCCCTCACATTTTTGTTCAGTGTCTCCATGCCTGTCTTTCCCTTCTTTTCTGTTAATTTCCTAAAATCTCATGTTCCCCTTCCTCACTCTTTCTGTGTTATCACATTCAGCTAGTGTCGTTGTGCCTCCTACCACCTCTGTTGTCTTTTTCTAGCCTTTGAACTCTGTCTCCACCTCTCTACCACCTTATTTCCATCTCTTGCATGCACAATCTTAGTCTTAACTATTGCTCTACTCCACTTTCTCCATTTTACATATTCCTCCAGTTCTTGTCCTTAACCCTAAGTACTCCATCTGTGATTCATTTTTTGGCTTGTGTTTTACAAAATTTGATTCCAGTCTCCTAACTTGGCTTTGATCTTTTTCTGCAGCTCAGTGGAATCCTCAGTCCTTAAATGCCACGCTATTGGTTTTATCTTTTGTACATTTATCCTCCCATCCCAACTCTAAACCACAAATTCAAGGTGAAGAGCAGGTTCAGGATTAGTAAGGTGCTTGTAACTAAATGCCATACAATTAGAAACATAACAAAATGGAAACAAAAGAACAAACATGACAAAGCAAGCAATAAAGACAATAAATAGGCTGGTAGTAAGTAATATAATAAAGGGGTTGAAAAATAAAGCAAAATTTAATATGCTTCATCTGCAAAACTGTGCAAGTAATCTTTAACACGCCTCTTGAATCCTGACAGTGTTGGGCATTCCTTCAGTCACTGGGAAGGAGTTTTGAGAGGTGCAGTGCCTGACAGCCAAAGTACAGGAGGCAGATGTTTTCAGTTAAACTCTGGGTACTTCAAACAGTCACATAGGTTCATAGGTAGGTACTAGGCTATCTCCCCGAAGGCATTTATAAGCCTAGCCGGAATGTTCATAAGTTCATAGGTTCATACTAGGCTATCTGCCCTAGGGCATTTATAAGCCTAGCCAGAGTGCGTTTGGTTTTTGCCACCCATTTTAAATAAATTTTGCTATGCCCTTTTTCGAGGTTAGTATAGTATGTGCCTCTGTCTAACAGTGACACAGAAGTGATACCCGGGGTAAACCTATGATCTCCCATCCACTCATCAAGATTCCTCTTGAAGAGAGTCAATGAGGGACTCTGCATACCCGGGGATCACTTCAATGGCTCTGCTGGACAGAGGCACAGGGAACTAATCTAAGGGGGTGGCAAAAGCCAATACATCATACAACCGAGTACAGCTGGAGTTTCTTCAGTCGAGTTGCATAGGGCATCTGCTTGAGGCCAATGATCCTCTTGATGAGGTACGTCTGTGGTCTTTCCAGTTGTTGCAGGTGTCTTGTAAGGTACATCCCTAATGCGGCATTGTACTTTATGACGGGTCTGATGAGTGATGCATAGAGGGACCCAATGACCTCTTTCGATCTGGATGCAAACTCTTTTGTGATTAGGTGGGCCACATAGAAGGATTTTCTAACCACCTTGGCAATGTGATTATCAAAGGAGAGGTTACTATCTACTTGGGTCCCCAGATCCCTTATTATGTCTTACGCATTTAGGGGGCTACCACCTATGTGGTAGTTTGTGGGTACTTTGTTTTTTCCAAAGGGGATGACTATGTACTTTTTGACATTTAGCATGAGGTCATGGTTTTGACACCAGGTATCTGTCTCAGTGAGAGCATTTTGGAGGATGTCTGTGTCAGTCAGAGAGTCAATTATAGCCACTAGTTTGCAGTCATCTGGGAACCTGGTCAGCCATAGTCCTCCTGTGCTTGCCTGTACCTCTGAGAAGTATATGCCGAACTGGGGGTTCCTAGGACTGAGCCCTGGGGAACGCCACTTGTAACCGGTTTAGAGTCAGACCTAGCTCCGACAACTCTTACCATGTGGGTTCTGTCCGTGAGCCAGTTGGCAACCCATCTCGTGATGTAGGGGTTTATGTTCAGGCTCGTGAACTTGTCTATAATACCTGAGTGGGGAATGGTGTTGAAGGCCTTTGCAAGGTCTAGGTAGGCTGTGTGGACCACCTTTCCCCTCGTCTATAGCCTTGGTAACTGTCTCAAAGAAGTCCACCAGGTTTAGGAGGCATGATCTGCCCTTAACAAAGCTGAACTGGGTAGGGTCCAGTGTTTGGTGGTTTCCAATGTCTCTGTTAATGAGATCCATGATGATGCACTCCATAGCTTTGCAGACCAAGCTAGTCAGGCTTATAGGGCGATAGTTCCCGGGGTCTGGTGTGGCTCCACCTTTGTGGAGTGGAATAGCCATTGCTGTGCGTCACTCTGTGGGCAAGTAGCCTGTGGAGAGGCTGAGTTTAAACAGTATGTTTAGGTGAGGGGTTAGTTCATCTTTGAGCTCATGTAGGACGCAGCCTGGGACACCGTCTTGTCTCACTGATGCTGTGTTTTTGGCTTTGGAAAGGACTGTTTTAACCTGAGTGTCTGTGATTTCAGGGGCACTACATTCTTCTGGAAGAAGAGCAAAGGGTTCTAACCAGACAGTACTGAATCAAGAACTCTGTTATATATGGAGTTCATAAACTAACAGCAGAACTAGCAATTATAAAAAACTGAATTGTCAGTCAATGCAGACTCCACAGACTTGGGATTATAGGAAGGTAATTGTGAGTGCCAGTAAGTTAGAAGTCTGAAACAACTGCAAGCTATCAAGCCCAATTTTAGGAAGCAAAGGGTAAAGACAATTAATCAAGATGCAATTACAACAGGGTGTGCATTACAACCAAAAGTCTTCTTCAGGAAGGGAGGTACTTAATAAGAGAGAAGACAAATGTTTATAAGGATGAATAACTATTATGTAGCATGCCTGCCTACCTCAGAAAAGAAATGGTCACTTTCTATGTTTCCCTCATTAGATTAGTATGAATGTGAAAGAACACATGGCCACAGTTATATATTTCATCTTGCTGCTGCTGCAGTACCTACACACAATGTGCCTCCTTAACCTTACCCCAAAAAATCAGCCACTTATTTGTACCCCTCTGATATCAGATGGAATGAAAGTGAAAGAACAAATGGCCACAGTAACATATTTCATCTTGTTGCCATTAGTTTTTTATATATACACATATGCACACACTTATATATATATATATATATATATATATATATATATATATATATTTATATATATATATATATATTTATATATATATATATATATATATATATATATATGTTGCTCATCCCTTACTCCAAGGATGACAAGCAAAGTGGGGTAGTTCATTTAAGAAACTTTATTACATGAAAACACAGGATGGATAGCAGCTTCAATAACTATAAACAAACTGGTTAACAGATAGAACTTACACACAGACATACGTACACGAAACACCTTCACACAAAATGCCACTCTGTTCTTGCATGTGCTCAGTAATCAATACATTAGTACATGCCCACAGGAGGTTTCTTAAAGAGATATGTACACTGATCTACATCCTCTTTGTTAAAGAAAAGAAAGCAGTTAGGCATGCATCAATATACAGAATCAGAAAAGAAAACACAATGCTCAAATGATTCACATTATCATGTCCAAGTCGCTGTATATCTGGAACATGGTCTTGACACTCGACTGGATCTTGTGATATACCCATCAGGACAGGACTTAATAACAGGTACAGGTTTTGGTGAACAGTTTGCCTCAGGATTCATCACTGGAATGGAATTGCTTCTGGAACTTGAACTGCAGACCTGCTAGCGAAGAAACCAAGTAAGCCAGAAGCCAAAAATGTAGCGCTTTCATCCACTGTTTAATACGTGAACTTCCTCAGAAACATTTTCAAATGATTTCCAGTTCCTTAAATAAGTTACTAAGCAGGAAATGACATCATGACCATCAAACTGAAAAAATAACAAATGTGATTTTCTACAATGAATGATGAAGTATTGTCATAATAATAACAAATAAAAAGATATATATATATATATATATATATATATATATATATATATATATATATACATGTATACACATATATATATATGTATAAATGCATAAATACAATCATAAAAATGCAATGTAAATTCATACTGTATAATTAGAATGATAATCAACTTGAGCATATGAAATACATACCCAAAGACCTCTCCCACATTTACACAACGATCACATACATACATACAAACACACACACACACACACACACACACACACACACACACACACACACATATATACATACACCCCCACCCCACACATACACACACACACACACACACGCACACACATGCACACACACGCACACACATGCACACACACACATCACACACACACACACACACACACACACACACACACACACACACACACACACACACACACACACACACACACACACACACACACACACACACACACACACGCACATATATATATATACACACACACACACACACACACACACACACACACACACACATATATACATACACACACACACACACACACACACACACACACACACACACACACACACACAGACACATATATATACATACACACACACACGCACAGACACACATCACACACACACACACACACACACACACACACACACACACACACACACACGCATACATATATACATACACACGCACACACACAGATATATACATACACCCCCACCCCACACACACACACACACACACACACACACACACACACACACACACACACACACACACACATATATATACATACACACACACACACACACACACACACACACACACACACACACACACACACACACGCACTCACACATACACACGCACACAAAATCACACACACACACATGCACACGCACACACTCACACACACACACACACACACACACACACACACACACACACACACACACACACACGCACACACACGCATACACACACACACACACACACACACACACACACACACACACACACACACACACACACACACACACACATCACACACACGCACACACACACACACACACACACATATATACATACACCCCCACCCCACACATACACACACACACACACACACACACACACACACACACACACACATAAAATCGGACGATCACTATGAATATGCAATGTGTAATGTAAACAGTGGATGAAAGCGCTAAATTTTTGGCTTCTGGCTTACTTGGTTTCTTCGCTAGCAGGTCTGCAGTTCATTTTTTCGTTTTGTTTGGTTGTCAGCAATTTTTTGTGCTTCTGGAACTTCTTTTGCAAACTGGAACACTGGACAATTCACTCTGAGATAAAGTCGCTCTCATGCTATGTGGTATTAAATGTTTCTGATTCCACCTGAATTCTGATCCTTGTGATTCCGCAATGTACGATCTTGGCTCTGGGAAAATGTTCTCTGCGACTCCAATCAGATCATAACCTTTGGATGGTTTCCTCCTTACCACTTCTCCTTCTCATAATGGATTGAGCGGTTTGCTGGTCTTATCATAATAGGACTTCTGGGTTAGGTGTTTCTTCAGCAGACTGGCTTTCACTGACCTGTTGTTCTTGACACATGGAACCAACAATTGACTACTGATTGGTAATGTGGTTTGGGTTTGTCTCGACAGAAGTCTCTGAGCAGCTGAACCAAGATGTTTATCACAAGGACTATTTCTGAGATTCAACACATTCAGGAAAATGTCACTATTGTCTCGTTTCAACTTCTCTAGTAACTGATTTGCACTTTGGACTGCACATTCTGCCAAACCATTTGAATGAGGATACTCTAGGCTACTCATGACATTTGTAAAGTCCCAGTCCTTGACATATCTTTTGAACTGTTGATTGTAAATTGCATGCCATTGTCAGAAATAACTTTGTGATGGGTTGTACATAGAAGTCTGTATATCTGCTTCAGCTGAAGTGATTCTTTCTGTTGATGAGACTTAGTACTATTACACACAGAAGGAGATGAAAGTACTATTCTAATATCTTGTGACGTAGCCGGCCAAAATACTAGTCCCCTCATCCACCAAAATACTAGTCCCCTCATCCGCCAAAATACTAGTCCCCTCATCCTTCTTTTTGTAGAATCTGCTCCTGGGTGACCTTGATGTAATATAGTGATGTACTCTTGTTGCAAGGACTTTGGAACAATGACTTTAGAACTTTTCACAACAATACCATGGTCTGACAAAATCTCATCTCTGTATGGAAAATAAGGTTGCTTTTCTGGAGGTAAACTAGATTACTTTGACGGCCATCCTTCTTTGAGAAAGTAGTTGAGCTTCTGTAAAACTGGGTCTGTGGCTGTGTAATCTCTCAGCTCATCAAGATGTGTGGAAGAAAGATTTTGCACTTCCAGGACTTCAAAATCGAGTTGCTCATTCTCATGCTGTTCAGTGGTTGTTTTGGGTGATCTGGAAAATGTATCAGCAAAATAAAGACATTTGCCTTTCTTGAAGACAAGATTGAAATTGTAGTTTTGCAATCTCAACATCATGCATTGCAATCTGGCTGGAGCTGTATGCATAGGTTTTCTCATAATAGTGAGTAGAGGTTGGTGATCTGTTTTGATCTGGAGAGGTCTACCATACACATAATCATGGAACTTGAAACATGCAAACACAATTGCCAAGAGCTCTTTCCTCTATCTGCGCATACTGCATCTCAGTTTGGGTAAGAGTTCTGGATGAATAAGCAACCGATTGACCCTCTTGTAGAACGAATGCACCAAGACCACATTTCGAGGCATCACATGAAAGAGCAACTGGCTTGTGAACATCATAGTATCTGAGAGTAGGTGAACTGGCAGTTCTCTGTTTCAGGACATCATATTCTCTCTGGTGCTGTTCTAACCAAGACCAAGATACATCTTTACGTGTTCGTTCTCTAAGTGGTGCGGATATTTGACTCAAGTCTGGAATGAACTTGCCTAGGTAGTTAACCATGCCAAGAAAGCGATGCAGGGCTTGAACATTGTCTGGAGCTGTCATCTTGAGAATGGCTGATTGCTTAGAAGGGTCTGGTCGTAAGCCTGAACTGGTGAATAAATGAAGTGATTTCTCATTGCCTGCATTTGCATTTCTGTGGATTGAGCTTAAGATTCGCTTGATGTGCCTTTTCCAGAACTTTTCAGCTACACCATTATCTCCTACTAGTATGTTGTCTGTTGTAAGGATACCCAGAAAAAAATGGGATCCATTGCACGTTGAAAGACTTCACTTGCAGAATTTATCCCAAATGGCATTCTCAAAAATCTGTACCTGACAAATGGTGCACTAAAAGTAGTTAGCAATCATGATTTTTTTGTCAAGCAAAATTTGCCAAAATGAACTCTATACATCTAAGACAGACAAAACAGTGGCATTTGGTATCAAGGCTGCGACTTCTTCGACTGTGCACATTGGATAATGAGGTCTTTTTAGTGTCTTGTTCAAATCTCATGGATCAATACAAATTCTGATGTCATCTGAGCTTTTCTTATGAGCTACCACCATGGAAGATACCCATTCAGTTGGAGTTTCTACTGGACAAATCACACCTTGTTGCACCATTTTATCTAGTTCGTCTTTGACTCTAGCCTGCATAGCTATTGGAACTTTTCTGGCTGGCCTGACAACTGGACTGACATGCAGGTCTAACTTTATGGAGTTCACAACTGGAAGCTTGCCTAGTTTGTCTTTGAAAAGATCTGCATAAGTAGAAAAAATAGACTGGGCAAAATTACAATAGTGGTCTTTTACGCTAACATAGTGAACTTCTTTAGTAAATGAAAGCAGTTCCATTTTCAGAGTCTCTGAGGCCTAATAATGGCTGGACGTGCCTTTCAACCACATAAAATATTAAGTTGTAACTTCTACCAAGAGTAACATGAAAGCATTACTGAGCCTTCGGTCTGAATCTCTTCACCACTGTAAGCAACAAGCTTCACGCACTTTGCCAAACCAAGCCTTTCACCAGCACTTACTCTAGTAAATGTTTCTGCAGACATTACATTGGACTTTGAGTCAGTATCAACTTTGAGCTCTGTGGGTTTGCCAGTTATCCGAACAGTACAAAATACGTCATTCTAGGCCCATAAATCAACTGCATTGACTGTCTCGCTAAGCACTGACACACCATCATCATAAAAAGAATGAGGCTTTGAGTCATGGTTTTCTAATTAATCAACTATTTTCTTAAAATGTTCCTTTTTAATAAAAGAATGTGTGGCCTTTGATTTACAAAATCTTTTGAAATAATTCCATTTATTACATTTGCCTAACCATTTCTCTCTTTTAGATTCATGACTGTTACCACAGTAATGACAGTTCGCAATGAAATTAGGTTAAGGACCATGCTTTGAGTTTGCTGACTCACTCTTATGCTTCACTGAGGCTGTATGAACTCTAGGATTTACTAGAAAGCTCTGAGGTTTACCAGCGGGTGTGACACAGACTACAGTATTGCAAGACAATATTATTAAAATACATAAATAATGCAAATCTATTATATACAAAATATATAACATATATATATATATATATATATATATATATATATATATATATATATATATTAAAACTAAATCCTAATTCACTTGCCTTTTAACATAGGTCTAACGGGTACTCTTTCGTTCAGACCTGGCTCCTTATCTGCCCTCAACCTAACAATCCATTTGGCTTCACACTGTTCAGTAAAATTGGTCACATCACCCCTTAATAATATTGTCTTGCATCTTTAGTTTAGTTATGTTTTTAATATATATTTTTAGAGGTATTGGATCAGCCTTATACTGTTTACGATGTTTAATTAATGAGCATGCAATGACTAAGAACTACTTGCTCTTTAATTGTTAATTGTTGACTAATTAATTGGAATACAGGAAATGATGTCAGCTCCCCACAGTATACATAGTTTCTTTTAGAAGTGTTGTTTTATATTGGCTTGAAGAAGCCCAGTCGGGTGAAAGCACTTGCCATTTCTTATTTACTTGTTGAATAAATCTATCTTTTTCATCGAATGAGGATTACTTTGTGCCTACATATGTGAGACTGCATTTATTTATCGGTGAAGTGAAAACTGCCTGTTTTGTACTTTGGCTCAGCCTGGTGAAGTGTATACTGCTTGCTGTGCGTTTTGGTTCAGTACGGAGATCATTCTATGTGGATCCTGTTCTGTCGCTTTGTACTCCTGGTTTTTTGTACTATGATTAACAGATAGAGCCTACACACAAATATGCATACACTACAATATCGTAACACAAAATGCCACTCTGTCCCTGCACGTGCTGAGTAATCAGTACATTAGTGCATGCCCACAGCAGCAGGTTTCTTAAAGAGGTATGTACACGGATCTACTCTCTCTCTCTCTCTATATATATATATATATATATATTTATATATATATATATGTGTGTGTGTGTGTGTGTGTATATACACACACACCCACATAGCTCAGTAACACTTATGTGGAGGAATATCACTCCTCCAACAGCCTACACCCATCCTTCCATTCAACAGCATTTTCTGAAAAATCAACTTAAAAAGCATAAGATAAACAAATATAATTGTTTTGTGAACAATAAAAGCTATTAAAAATGGACAAACAGCAATGTTATTAGTAACAACATACTTCACAGTGATAATATTCAGTGCATTCTTGGCCTTTCCATGATTACTATAACACATTACAATCAACAGAAACCCAGAATTATATTTTTTGATATAACTTTCACAAGCAAACTGTCACACCTTGGAAAGTGTACAATCTATATATATATATATATATATATATATATATATTTGGAATTTAACAGTACAAACAACATCTGAAGTTTCTATTGATGCGAGGCGATAGTTTATAAGCCAATTATTTTTTGCAGTATTGAGCAACATATGGAAATATTGTTTATTTTCATAATTTTAACACACATCAGTATCTCCAGTGCAGTGTCTTCCACCATGGCATTTCACACCATACCTCTCGACAGCATGTAGGTGTCTTATGAAAATATGAACATAGATATGAAATATTACAAATATTGATTCATTTCTTTATTGCAGGATTAACAATCTTAATGTGATGTTGTATTAAGTCCTTCATAATCTGGAATCCAAAATCCTGAAAACTCAAAGTCCTGAATCACAAAATACTGAAAATATGCAGGACACAAGGAATGACAATATTCCAGTATGACACAGAGAAACACATACAAGACAAAGGAAAGCACTTTTCACCAAGTATGGACCCTGCACCCCCCACATCCCCTACTAATTAAATAAACTCCAAGATTGCACTGCACAGAAACAAATGGAAAACCTACCAGCACATTTGTTCATGACTGCCTGTTGTAACCTTAGTAACATACCCTTTTAACTTGCTATACTACAACATAACTCATGATAGTGTAGTAAAGTGCAGTCTTGGAGCTGATATATTTAAGCAGCAGGAGTTGTGGGGGGCACAGCCTCCCATATGGGAGGTGCAGGGGGGTTTGCCCCCCCCACTTATATTTGGTGGAATGTAATTTGGTTTGTGTTCTCCATAGTCAGTATATGTATCCTGTGTGTCTTCAGTCTTTTGGTTCATAGGTTCATAGGTTCATAGGTTCATACTAGGCTATCTGCCCGAGGGCATTTACAAGCCTAGCCCATCGTTTTGTGGCTTACGCCACCCCTTTAGTATGGGGAACTATACCCATTATTTTGCTGTGCCTCTGTCGAGCAGTGACACTGAGGTAATCCCTGGGGTATATCTGCGATCTCCCATCCATTGGTCAAGATTTCTCTTGAACAAGGCCAGCGAGGTGCTCTGCCTCACATGTACCGGGATTTTGTTCCACAGCATAGGGAGTCTTTGGGTGATGAATCTATCCCTCCAGCACGTCCTATTAATAGCCGTGTCAAGGTTTAAGTCTCCGCCCTTGTGGCTCTGATGGATCTAGATTTTTGAGGTGAAGCATATTCATCAAATCTGGGTTTGACATGGCCTTGTATGTTAGGCAAAGGTCACCTCTGAGCAAGCGGTGGCGACTGAATAGAGCTGGAGTTCTTTCAGTCGGGCAGCATAGGACAGATTTTTAAGACCCTTTATCCTTTTGGTGAGGAACTTTTGTGGCCTCTCCAGCTGCTGCAAGTGTCGGGTCAGATACATTCCGAATGGGGCATTGTACTCAATCATTGGTCTGATGAGTGATGAGTAAAGGGAGACTATGACCTCCCTTGATCTAGATGAGAATCCCTTCATGATAAGGTGGGCAATGTAGAAGGTCTTCCTAACTACTTTAGCTACATGGGTGTCGAATGACAGACTACTATCAACCTGGGTCCCCAGGTCCCTGATAACTTCTTCTGTGCTCAGTGGATTGCCACCTATTTGGTAGCTAGGGGTAACCTTGTTTTTCCCGAAGGGTATGACTATGCATTTTTGGCATTTAACTTTAGGCCGTGGCTCTGGCACCAGTTATCCGCTTCTGTGAGACCCTTCTGAAGGATATCTGTGTCAGATGTGTTTTCTACTATGGCGCCCAGTTTGCAGTCATCTGCAAACTTTGTCAGCCATAACCCTCCTGTGTTTGCTTGTACTTGGAAAAGTAGATGCCAAACAAGAGTGGGCCCAGGACTGAGCCCTGTGGGACACCACTTGTGACAGGCTTTGAGTCTGACATGGCGCCAGCAGCTCTGACCCTGTGGGTTCTGTCACTCAGCCAGTTTGCAACCCATCTTGTGATGTATGGGTTGACATTTAAGCTGATGAGTTTTTCAATGATACCCGAATGGGGTATTGTATCGAAGGCCTTAGCCAGATCGAGGTAGGCTGTATGGACTGCCTTTCCCTCATCAATGGCTTTGGTGACTGTTTCAAAAAGTCAACCAAGTTTAAAAGGCATGATCTGCCTTTGACAAAGCCAAACTGGGTTGGATCCAAAGTCTGCAAATTCCCTATGTCTTTATTTATGAGGTCCATTATGATCCTCTCCATGGCTTTGCAGATAAGGCTTGTCAAGCTAATGGGCCGGTAATTTCCAGGGTCGGTGGAGGCACCGCCTTTGTGAAGTGGTACCACAGTTGCAGTGCGCCACTCCTGGGTACGTATCCAGAGGTAAGACTTTGATTAAACAGCTGTCCTAGCTGTGGGTTTAATTCCTCATTGAGTTCATGGAGCACACAGCCGGGGACACCATCAGGTCCCATAGATGCTGTGTTTTTTGCTTTGGAGAGAGCAGTTCTCACTTGGGCGCTGGAGATGTTTGGGGGCTGCAATCGCTTGGTATAGATATCTCTCCTTTTGGGGGAGAAGTTTGCACTGAACCTGTCAGCCAGTATGTTGGCAATGTCTGTAGGATCAGTAATCTTCACATCATTTTGAACTAGCTCTGAGCATATCTGGGAGTTTCCTCCCAGGTTTCTAACATAGCTAAAGAAGGCCTTATGATTGTCTTTGAGTCTTTAGCTATTTTTCTCTCGAAATTTGCTTTGGATGATTTTATGAGAGCTCTTAGTTTTTACTTATAGTGATCAAGGGTGTCTTACCTTTTAAGGATTTTGCTCTATCTTGTAGTAGCTTCCTCCTTTTGTTGTAGAGTTTGTTTATGGCTGGGGTCCACCAGACTGGACGCTTGCCTTTGGTACAAAGAGTCTTTGTTTTGCTTGGGATTGCCTTATCCATGCAGTCCTGCAGGTGCTGGTAGAAGGCATTTGTAAGTGATTCAGCGGCTTGAGTACTGTTTTCCGCCGCTCGGGGCCTTAAAGGAGACCACACTAGTCTTTAGAAGTGTGAAGTCGGCTTTTGAGAAGTTCTTTACTGTGGTCTTTTTATTTCAGGTGGGGTGGGATGAGGACCTCCAGCGAGATTAGTTTGTGGTCTGATCTCACCAGTGAGGGTACACCTCCGGTGTTGAACATTGTGCTCCCATGTTCGTGATGATGAGATCAAGTATGTTATCTCCTCTTGTGGGGATGGTGACTAGTTGTTCCATGGCATTTGAGTTTATGAATTCCAGGAACTTTTGGGCTAGGGTGTTTGGGCTTGAGTAGTGTTCCCAGTCTATATTAGGGTAATTGAAGTCACCTAGTATGATGGTGTTTGGTGATACATTTATCCCTCTAGTGTTTTCAGGAAGGCCATGTGAGGTTCCTGAGTTTGTGAGGGTGACCTGTAACATGCTACAATTTGCAGAGCAGTCTTGCCTATGGTTAATTGCACCTGGATGGTCTCAGATGCATCGTGCGTTGCCACCAGTCTTGAGGTGTGGGTGTCCTTGATGAATATGGATACCCTCCTTTCTTGGTATTGTCCAGATTTTGGGGCCGAACGCATGATATGAGGTAAAACCTGATAGCGCTGGGGTGCTCTCAGGAGCCTTGAACCAGGTTTCTGTCACAGCACAGACATCGATGTTCTCCATACTGAGAAGGGCCTCGAGTGCGTGCATTTTGAGATTTAGACTTCTGGCATTGAGCAGCATTACCCTTAGTTTTTTCCTTTTTGTGTTCTAGGGTGGTAGGTTTAGAATTTGAGCCTTGCCTAAAAAGGCACTATGGGGTGGCAAGAGCCTTTGCCAATATCCGGAATCCCAGGGTGACAGGTGCAAGCCGTCCCTTGCGCAGCGTGGCTTGTCCAGCATGTCATCCCAGGCAGACAGACACTGGATCCCCTTTGAATGACACCAGTGTTTAAGCCAATTGTTAAAGCTGATCATCTTATCTCTGTATTGTGGCATCATTCTTGGTGAAGGTAGGATACTGCTCAAGGTCAGGGTCATACCTGTCTGGGCTACATAATCAGAGAGCTCCTCAATGTCTCTTTTCATGTAGTCCAAGGAGGTACGTCTCAGGTCGTTTACACCAGCGTGGACAATGACTGAATCATATTTGTACCTGCTGTTGAGAGACCTGAGTGCTTGCGTTATGTGGCGGATTCTAGCGCCCGACAGGCAGCTTACTGTGACCTTCTCCTTACTCAGTCTGGTGAGCGGGACGTCAGTGTGTCTGACTATGGAGTCACCAATGACTAGTGTGTCTGGCATTGTGTTTGGCCTTAAGGGCTGTGACTGTTTGACACTCTGACTGTGAGGTCTATGTGTTGCAGGTGTTGTGTTCTGAGGTGGTGGTTGTTTGGGTGTCTGCTTTGGTGGCCTCTGCTGTTTTGGTAGATTTTTGATCAGAGCCTCCGAGTATGTCTTTGTGTGTTTATGTGTATGATTTGAGGTTGTAATGGTAATATGTGAGACTGGGTCTATAGTGTGTGTGGTAACCTTCTCCTCCTGACTGGTCTTGCCAGTCCTATGTTGAGACAGCTCAGCCTCCAGTTTGGCCGTATAGTTGCATCTCTCGCATGTATTTGTGTTTTTTGGGAGGAGGAGAGGGTTGTCTGTGTACATGAGGCAATTGTAACATTGCCTCAATATTCCCAGGTTCACCAGCTGAGCAGGAGAGGACACTAGCAACTGATCCCTCGACATGCTAGAAGGAATAGACAAAAACTTTAAAAAGATTCCGGGGACGTGGGTGACCGAGAAATGGGGGTTGCCTTTTTGGGGTACTATCTATGACAAGAGTGCCGTATCAAGGTAATAAGTACTGTAGGAGCAAGTGCTACGTTTAACAGATAGAGAATAGTCTACTTGGAGTCAAGTAGAGATGATCTTTTAATTATAGGATACGCTGATTAGATCAGTAGTATAGTTTGAGGAAGGTAGTTTTAAGGGAAAATTTGAAGAGTGGACTTTAGGTAGCCCGAATAGTTTAAACCTGCTTAACCGGCGCTGCCCTAGTGTGCAACAGTAGCAACTCCGCTAAATCGGGCTAAATCGCGCTAAAGCGTGCTTTATAGCAGGGGGCTGGAAAAGACAGGAAATGACCCAAATTGGCCAACAAACCACAAGTCACTGCCCTAAACCACTCCTCTGAGGACAAATGAAGGAGTTATGGAAATGACCCCTAGTGGCCAATAAAACTACAGTTTCAAGTCAGTAACCACCTCTCCGGGGGGCAGGGAAGCTGCTCAATGTCAGTCACTGCCACTGATAAACACAGAGACCCTCCTTCAGCCCAAGCAAAAATGGCCTCACAGAATCTTTCAAACAGTTCAGGAACAGCAAGCCTGTAACTGAACTTTTTTAACTCTCAGAAAAGTGGGGAAAAAAGCAACATTTTTTTGTTTTTTGTTTTTACAGAGATAGCAGAGGTTCACAAGTAATATCAAGTTATAACAGTGCAGTAAATGACCCCACACAAGAGTGCTAGGTCAAGGACAGAAAATATGCAAGTTTTAAGAAAAAAACGATTTAAAATTAAGTGCAAACAGGAAATTCAGCAAACAGCTTTTGGTTGTGCTCTAAATACAGCTACTAATACAGAAATCAAGTTTAACAAGCCAGAAAATGCTCAAGCTAGGCAGCTATGCAGAAAAACTTAGCAAATAAACAGAGAAAAATACTTAAAATCTCAAAAGTGGCTCCTTCTTCTCTCAGCGTTTTTCCTCTTGGAGGGTGCTTCACCAACAGCCAACAAGCCTGAAAAGACGCTCAAACCACGAGGCAACTAGGTTTTAAGAGAGGAAGATGAAGGAGTTATGGAAATGACTCTAGTGGCCAATAAAACTACAGTTTCAAGTCAGTAACCACCTCTACGGGGCAGGGAAGCTGCTCAATGTTAGTCACTGCCACTGATAAACACAGAGACCCTCCTTCAGCCCAAGCAAAAATGGCCTCACAGAAACTTTCAAACAGTTCAGGAACAGCAAGCCTGTAACTGAACTTTTTTAACTCTCAGAAAAGTGGGAAAAAAGCAAGATTTTTTTTTTGTTTTTGTTTTTTACAGAGATAGCAGAGGTTCACAAGTAATATCAAGTTATAACAGTGCAGTAAATGACCCCACACAAGAGTGCTAGGTCAAGGACAGAAAATATGCAAGTTTTAAGAAAAAAACGATTTAAAATTAAGTGCAAACAGGAAATTCAGCAAACAGGATTTTGAGTTTTCAGGATTTCAAATTTTCAGGATTTCAAATTTTCAGGATTTTGGGCTTCCAGATTATGAAGTTTTATGAAATTCAGGATTGTGATATTTCAGGATTCTGAAGTGAAACCATATATATATATATATATATATATATATATATATATATATATATATATAAATTATATATTAGGTACTAGGCTATCTTCCTGAGGGCATTTATAAGCCTAGCCAGGGTGTGTCGGCTTTCGCCACCCCATTGATTAACTAACTGATCCTCTGTCAAGCAGAGCCAATGAAGTGATCCCAGGGGTGTATTTTCTGTTACTCAGCTACTCGTCAAGGTTTCTCTTGAAGAGTGTTAGTGAGGGGATCTGCCTGATGTAATTTGGGATTTTGTTCCAAAGCATGGGGAGTCTCTGTGACAGGAATCTATCCCTCCAGCATGTTCTATTTATTGTTGTGGTGAGGTTTAGCTCACTAGAGCATGTGGCTCGCAGTGACTTGGATTTCATTAGTTTCTTACTGATACTAATCAGGGATGTCTTTCCTTCTTGGGATTTGCTTTTTTCTGAACTAGTTTCCTCCTTCTATTGTATAGCCTGTTTATGGTAGGGGTCCACCAAACTGGTTTCCTTCTCTTAGAGGAGTGAGTCTTGGTTTTGTTAGGGATGACACGATCCATGCATCCTTGTAGGTGGTCACTGAGTGCATTTGTAAAGGTTTCTGCATCTTGGGCAGCATTATCCTTTAGTGTGGTGGCTGTGAAACTTACCACCTCTGTCCTAAGTAAGGTGAAGTTTGCTTTAGAAAAGTTTTTTACTGTGGTTTCCTTAGCTGGGAGTGGTGGTGGGGTGTGGACATCCAGTGATTACTTTATGGTCTGATCTTACCAGTGACGGGTTGACCTCTGAGGTGGAACACCTGTCGCCCATGTTGGTGACAACCAGGTCCAATATGTTTTCACCTCTGGTAGGGGAGTTTACCAGCTGATCCAGGGCATTTGAGTTGATGAATTCCAGGAAGCGCTGGGCCTGGGAGTTTGTACTCGAGTAGTTTTCCCAGTGAATGATAGGGTAATTGAAATCGCCCAATATCAGGGTGTTCGGTAGGACCTTCATGTTTACCAGTGTCTCCAGGAAGGTGGAGTGGTGGTCCTGGGTCATGGAGGGTGATCTGTAGCAGGCCACAATTTGCATTGCAGACTTGCCCGATGTTAGTTGCACATGGATGATCTTAGAGGTATCATGTTGCGCCACTAACCTGGAGGTGTAGGTATCCTTAGTGAATATGGATACACCCCTTCCTTTTGTGTTTCGTTCTGTGTTCTGTGGCCGAAACGTGTGGTATGAGTTGTAGCCTGGTAGTGCTGGGGTGCTCTTATATATATTGGTTTATGCCACTTTGTCAGGTTTTTAAATTGATGAAGTTCATGTGATCAAGACCTACAGCACACCTTCTGCTACTTACAGATACCAACTCCAAGATCACACTACAGTGGGGAAAGAGGAAAAAAACAGTCCCTGTTGGTGAGATTGCACTACAGTGGGGAATGGAGAAAGAAAAATAGTCCCTGCTAGTGAGATCGCACTACAGTGGGGAAAGGAGAACAAACCACTCCCCGCTGTCCCACAGTTTCATACAACAAGCTACCAGATTTTTCATACAGCTAAAAAAGCTAGTAGCACATACAGTTCCTATGTGGTGTGTTTAGATAATACTCAGGTTTGTAGATTTTTCTGAGCTACAAGAGATCTGAGTTTAAAACTGCTGTTTGACTGCATTGATTTTTGGATTTTGTTCCACCTCCCCACATAACTGTCGTGCTTTTAACCTTGGTGCCTTTTTAGCTGCCTGCCACTATGGTAAATTAGAGTTTGTAAGCCCCTCCTAGTGCTATTTCTACTGAAGTTTGACAGCTCAAACTGATAAGGCACACTCAGTAGACTCTTAAAGCTTGAGTTAACCTCTGTTTCATATAATACCATTAAAACTAGTGTACACTGCAATATATTCAGAGTGTAAATATAAATGATGCATTGTTTTTTTTTGTATTTTTTTGTTTTAACCAAAAGTCAAGTCTTTTTATTTTAATTTGGTCTGAGACCTTTGTCTTGTAGTACCCCTTACAACAGTGAGACAATTGTGAATTACTGCAGGATCTGAGCCCCATTTATTACATTCCTACTGCAACTCTGCCAAGGACGGTCCTATGACTGGCTCAAAAGGAGGCAGGGGTTCACCCTGCTGCATTGTCCAGAACTGGGAAACCAAGGAATACAGGCAAGAAACAACAAGGAAATTTGAACAAACTCATGGGCTCATGCTACCGCATCCAGGACAGCTGATGCACCAGCACTGAGGACCCAGGGTTCTGGTGAGAAGTGGGCTACTGACTGAAGGAAATTCATTACACCGAAATTGGAAACCCATGTTGCCGCATGGAACATTTGAACCAGCCACCACGTCGACAAAAATGAAATCATTGCCATGGCACTCATGAAATGCAAAATCTCAGTCACTGTAATGTCAGAGTTATGACTCACTGGATCTGGAACATTGATCATCCAACCACCTACAGCCAATGAAATGATGATGCTGTACTAATCTGGGGGCAAAAAGTGAGAAGCTGGTATCAGTTTTATGGTGGATAGCTGGGCTGCAAGAAGCATAATCACTTTCCAACCAATATCAGACCACCTAGCAATGCTCACTATTGATGGTACCATCAGGACCCACATCTGTCTATCTACGCACCAACCAAGATGAGTCCAAATCAAGCCAAGGATGATTTCTACAACCAGCTCCAATATGTGCTGGATTTGATCACATGGACTGAGATGATCATCTTGGTGGGAGACCTCAATGCCCACAGGTCCGGTTGGGAAGGAATGATGGGCAGATTTGGCCATGGGAACATGAATGTTAATGGCATGTGCCTTCTGTCCATTGCTACATCAAATGGTCACATTGTGGGAAATAGCCATTTCCAGTATCCCTGCAAACACCAGCTCACATGGCAAAACCCATCCAGCAAGGACTCAGCCATATTAGACTACATCCTAATCAATGGTCACTTCCCATCATCATTCAAAGATAGCTGCGCTGTGCAAGGACCTGACTGTGACTCCAGTCATTACCATATCCATGCCATGGTGCAGTTTCACTTACAGCATGCAAAGGGCAAGTCACCTTTGCCAGCCAGGCTGGACTGGAAGCAATTGCTGGCACCCGCCCACAAACAGGAATTCCAGGTTGCACTGTCAAATTGGTTCACAGCATTGACCTAAATGGAGGACATGGATGAGGCAGAAAAGCAGATATCAAAGTCACTATGCCCACCCATCCATCATCAAATGCAGGCATGGATAACTGATGAGTGCTTGGATCTTGCAGCCCAGCAGAAGCAGGCAAAACTGGACAACAATGAATGATACCGGCAGCTTAATTGAGAAGTTCACCAGAGACTGAAAGCAGAAAGGGAAGAGTATTGGAGACGGGTGGCAGCTGACCTTGAGGAGGTAGCATCCAGACACAGGTACTGCACCTGTACAGCACTCTCAAACAACTGAGTGGAAAGAAAAAATCCACCAGCAAAAACATCAAAAAAGCAGACAGGACATTTGTGTGCTCACCTTGTGAATGTCTGAAACGCTGGAGGGAATTCTTTCAAGAGCTTTACAACCATGACTCACTACATGGACCAACTGTTGATCTGCCACCCATCAATGTCCCTGAGGCCCCAATGACTGATGCAAAGCCAACAGTTGAAGAGGCAAGATCAGCTATCAGAACACTGAGAAATGTCAAGGCACCAAGAGAAGATCAGGTCACTGCAAAAGCAATCAAGGCTGGAGGCAATATCCTGCCCCATCAACTCCACGCACTGATCGAGCTGCTATGGGTTATGGAACAGATACCATCCACATGGAAGAAGGTCATCATTGTACCCATCCGCAAGAACGGGGACAACAGGGAATGCAAGAATTACTGCAGCAGTTCTCTTATCAAGATAATTCAATCCAGGCTGCAGAAACAATGCGAGCAAACCAGCAGGGAAGAAACATTGCGAGCAAACCAGCAGGGACGAACAGGCTGGATTCAGACCAAACAGAGTATGCTGTGATCAAGTCAGCTAATGGAGGAAGGAATACAGTGTGGACAATGTAAAGTTATCATTTTTACTGATTTCAAGTCCACATTTGACTGTATCCACTGACCTGCCCTGAAGGAACACTGCGAGCAAACCAGCAGGGAAAGAAAACTGCGAGCAAACCAGCAGGGAAGAAACATTGTGAGCAAACCAGCAGGGAAAAAACACTGTGAGCAAACCAGCAGGAAAGGAACACTATGAGCAAACCAGCAGGGAAGGAACACTGCAAGCAAACAAGCAGGGAAAAAACACTGTGAGCAAACCAGCAGGAAAGGAACACTATGAGCAAACCAGCAGGGAAGGAACACTGCAAGCAAACAAGCAGGGAAAAAACACTGTGAGCAAACTAGTAGAGAAGAAACACTGTGAGCAAACCAGCAGGGAAGAAACACTGCAAGCAAACCAGCAGGGAAGGAACACTGCGAGCAAACCAGCAGGGAAGGAACACAAACCAGCAGGGAAGAAACACTGTGAGCAAACTAGCAGGAAAGGAACACTATGAGCAAACCAGCAGGGAAGGAACACTGCAAGCAAACCAGCAGGAAAGGAACACTATGAGCAAGCCAGCAGGGAAGGAACACTGCAAGCAAACAAGCAGGGAAGAAACACTGTGAGCAAACCAGCAGGGAAGGAACACAGCAAGCAAACCAGCAGGGAAGAAACACTGTGAGCAAACCAGCAGGGAAGAACCACTGCGAGCAAACCAGCAGGGAAGAAACACTGTGAGCAAACCAGCAGGGACGAACAGGCTGGATTCAGACCAGAGTATGCTGTGATCAAGTCTTCACTATCCATCAGCTAATGGAGGAAGGAATACAGTGTGGACAATGTAAAGTTATCATTTTTACTGATTTCAAGTCCACATTTGACTGTATCCACTGACCTGCCCTGAAGGAACACTGCGAGCAAACCAGCAGGGAAAGAAAACTGTGAGCAAACCAGCAGGGAAGAAACATTGTGAGCAAACCAGCAGGGAAAAAACACTGTGAGCAAACCAGCAGGAAAGGAACACTATGAGCAAACCAGCAGGGAAGGAACACTGCAAGCAAACAAGCAGGGAAAAAACACTGTGAGCAAACTAGTAGAGAAGAAACACTGTGAGCAAACCAGCAGGGAAGAAACACTGCAAGCAAACCAGCAGGGAAGGAACACTGCGAGCAAACCAGCAGGGAAGGAACACAAACCAGCAGGGAAGAAACACTGTGAGCAAACTAGCAGGAAAGGAACACTATGAGCAAACCAGCAGGGAAGGAACACTGCAAGCAAACCAGCAGGAAAGGAACACTATGAGCAAACCAGCAGGGAAGGAACACTGCAAGCAAACAAGCAGGGAAGAAACACTGTGAGCAAACCAGCAGGGAAGAAACACTGTGAGCAAACCCGCAGGGAAGGAACACAGCAAGCAAACCAGCAGGGAAGAAACACTGTGAGCAAACCAGCAGGGAAGAACCACTGCGAGCAAACCAGCAGGGAAGAACCACTGCGAGCAAACCAGCAGGGAAGAAACACTGTGAGCAAACCAGCAGGGACGAACAGGCTGGATTCAGACCAAACAGAGTATGCTGTGATCAAGTCTTCACTATCCATCAGCTAATGGAGGAAGGAATACAGTGTGGACAATGTAAAGTTATCATTTTTACTGATTTCAAGTCCACATTTGACTGTATCCACTGACCTGCCCTGTGAAACACATTAGCTAGAGGGCATACGCAGAAGAAAATCATCAGACTCCTTCAAATACTGTACAATGGTTCATTAAGCCAGGTATGCATTTGGAGAGAACTGTCTAAAGAGCTTACCATCCAGACTGGAGTCCATCAAGGGAATGCGGTCTCTCCACTACTGTTCAACACAGTGGTGGATGCCATCATGAGGAGAGTATCTGAGGGCAGGAGCAATGTCCAGTACAATGAAGCCCATTCTGTGACTGACCTGAAGTTTGCCAATGACAGCACCATTTTCTCATGCAGTGATGCTGAGGCCACAGATAACCTCTATGACAGTACCTGCATCACCCAAATATGGCCTACAGATAAATGTGGACAAAACCAAAGTGTTGGCAACCGACAGATCAAAAGTTACCATTCAACTCAGCGGAGATGACTGAACAAATGCAAGAATTCAAGTATATGGGGTCGCTGGTCTAGGAGAAGAAGGTGGCATTAACAGTGAAAGTCCATAGCAGGACTGGACAAGCCACTGCAACAGCTGCCTTGCTCAAGTGGTGTATGTGGAAGAGGACAAACATCATGATCACCACCAAGATTCCCCTTTTCTGGACACGGATCTTGCTAATTCTCCTTTATTTGCTGGAAATATGGATCCTCCTCAAGGCAGACCTGAACAAGCTTGAGGTTTTCCAAATGCAATGCCTGCGCTAAATCTTGGCAATCTCATTTTGTGACCACATTAGAAATAAGAGCATTTAGACCAGATGTGATCAGCAGCCAATGATCAGCAAACAGATCCAGGACCGGAGGCTGCATTGGTTTGGACATGGGTGCAGGATGGACACCCACCACTTGCCATACAAACTCTTATGGAGAGAGAGTCCACAAATCTGCACCAAAGAAACTATGGGCTAAACCAGTTGAATAGGACCTGAGACGTTGGTGACTTGACCTACAGGAGGCCAGAAACATTACCATGGATGGAACAGTATGGAAAAGCATCATGAAGGAAGTCCAGAATCCAGCGGCACCCACAGCAGTGTACCAACTATGGAGTTGACCACCTCCATGGGCCACCAGCTAGGGACAAGAGAAGAAGACATTTCTACTACATTTTTTTCTGTTTACATTTTACTAAGTCTGGGAACATTAGTCTTGTGGTTTCACTCACAATAGTGAGAGAATTATGAATTGCTCCAGGCTGTGAGCCTTATATATCCATCCACATCCATTCACAACCCGTTTTCCCATTTTTGCACATGGGGTTGAGGTGTCACTTCAACAGTGACAACCTAGAGCCAAGGTTTGCGCCACTGGGTGGCTAGCCATGCTGCAATAATTCATCCATAAAACACACTCGCATGCACACTCACAAGTAGAGCCAGTTTAGAGTACCCAATCCACCTACTGCATTTCTATGGAATAGAAGAGGAACCCAGAGCACCCAGAGAAAACCATGTGAACATAGGGAGGACATGTAGACTCTCACAGAAGGCACCCAGCTGAGGATTGAACCAGGAATATCTTGCTGTGAGAGACAACACTATCCGATGCACCACTGTGTATAGAGTGTATATATATCTACATGTATAAAAAAAAAAAAATATATATATATATATATATATATATATATATATATAAATCCAATATTTTGGTCATTGGAGTCTCTGCTGTGAGACACACTGATGTCCCCCACAGGTTGAGCAAGGAGACACGGTCATTTGCTTATAAAGGGCAAGGATCCATCAGATCACACATACTCAAAACATTGGGTGTTAATGACCTGAGACGTAGCAGCCCTCCTGGCCATAAGAAGAGAGATTTGATGGAGGTATGAGACTACCATTGAGCAGCATTCTACATTTTCCAATATGATACCACAATATAAACAGAAGATGACTGACTTTAATAATTGGCTTAGTTACTGGTGCTATTCTAAGGGGTTCCAATAATTGTTAGCTTCAGAAGACATAGTTGACAGGCAATGCTGGCTTGCCAGGGATGGTCTGCACCTGTCCCCAGTAGGCTTTTGGATTTTGGCTAAAACGTTATCCGCCCCTATAGAGCAATTTTAGGCAATACCAATCTGACAAACCTTTCAACAGAGTAAATTTTACACAAGATAAACTGCTGCTGCTCAACTCTAGCAGTCTATGACCCAGGATACCCACACCACATACCCTGCTGCTGCTGCTCAATGCCAGCAGTCTATGACACAGGATACCCATACCACATACCCTGCTGCTCAACGCCAGCAGTCTATGACCCAGGATAACCATACCACATACGCTACTGCTGCTGCTAAACGCTAGCAGTCTAGGACCCAGGATAACCATACCACATACCCTGCTGCTGCTGCTCAACGCCAGCAGTCTATAACCCAGGATAACCAGACCACATACCCTACTGCTACTCAATGCTAGCAGTCTATGACCAAGGAAAACCATGCTACATACCCTACTGCTGCTGCTCAACGCTAGCAGTCTATGACCCAGGATAACCATACCACATACCCTACTGCTGCTGCTCAACATTAGCAGTCTATGACCCAGGATACGCATACCACATACCCTACTGCTGCTGCTCAATGCTAGAAGTCTATGACCCAGGATAACCATACCACATACCCTGCTGCTACTACTCAATGCTAGAAGTCTATGACCCAGGATAACCATACCCCTTACCCTACTGCTGCTGCTCAACGCTAGCAGTCTATGACCCAGGATAACCATACCCCATACCCTACTGCTGCTGCTCAACGCTAGCAGACAATGACCCAGGATAACCATACCATATATCCTGCTGCTGCTGCTCAATGCTAGCAGTCTAAGACACAAGATAACCACACCACATACCCTACTGCTGCTGCTCAACGCTAGCAGTCTATGACCCAGGATAACCATACCACACACCCTGCTGCTGCTCAATGCTAGCGGTCTGTGACCCAGAACAACCACACCACATACCCTACTGCTGCTGCTCAACGCTAGCAGTCTATGACCCAGGATAACCATACCACACACCCTGCTGCTGCTCAATGCTAGTGGTCTGTGACCCAGAACAACCACACCACATACCCTACTGCTGCTGCTCAATGCTAACAGTCTATGACCCAGGATATCCATACCACATACCCTGCTACTGTTGCTCAACCCTAGAAGTCTCTGACAAAGGATACCCATACCACATACCCTACTGCTGCGGCTCAACTCTAGCAGTCTATGACTCAGCATAACCATATCACATACCCTACTGTTGCTGCTACATGCTAGTAGTCTATGACCCAGGATAATCATACCACATACCCTACTGCTGCTGCTCAATGCTAGCAGTCTATGACCCAGGATAATCATACTACATACCCAACTGTTGCTGCTCAACGCTAGAAGTCTGTGACCCAGGATAACCATACCCCATACCCTACTGCTGCTGCTCAATGCTAGTAGACTATGACCCAGGATAACCATGCCATATACCCTGTTGCTGCTGCTCAATGCTAGCAGTCTATGACACAGGATAACCACACCACACACCCCACTGCTGCTGCTCAATGCTAGCCTATGACCCAGGATAACCATACCACATACCCTGCTGCGGCTCAACGCTAGTGGTCCATGACCCAGGACAACCACACCACATACCCTAATGTGGCTGCTCAACGCTAGCAGTCTGTGACCCAGGATAACCATACCCCATACTCTACTGCTGCTGCTCAATGCTAGCAGTCTATGACCCAGGATACCCATACCACATACCCTGCTACTGTTGCTCAACCCTAGCGGTCTCCGACAAAGGATACCCATACCACATACCCTACTGCTGCTGCCCAATGTTATCAGTCTATGACCTAGGATACCCAGACCACATACCCTGCTGCTGCTGCGGCTCAACTCTAGCAGTCTATGACCCAGGACAATCATACAACATACCCTACTGTTGCTGCTACATGCTAGCAGTCCATGACCCAGGATAACCATATCACATACCCTACTGTTGCTGCTCAATGCTAGCAGTCTTTGACCCAGGATAACCATACCACATACCCTACTGTTGCTGCTTAACCATAGCAGTCTATGACCCAGGATAACCATACCACATACCCTACTGCTGCTGCTCAGTGCTAGCAGTCTATGACCCAGGATAACCATACCACATACCCTACTGCTGCTGCTCAGTGCTAGCAGTCTATGACCCAGGATAACCATACCAGATTATCTGCTGCTGCTCAACCCTAGCAGTCTCTGACCCAAGATTCCCATACCACATACCCTACTGCTGCTGCTCAATGCTGGCAGTCTATGACCCAGGATAACCATACCACATACCCTACTGCTGCTGCTCAACGCTAGCAGTCTATGACCCAGAATACCCATACCGTATACCCTACTGCTGCTGCTCAATGCTAGCAGTCTATGACCCAGGATACCCATACCACATATCCTACAGCTGCTGCTCAATGCTAGCAGTCTATGACCCAGGATACCCATGCCACATATCTGCTGCTGCTGCTCAATGCTAGCAGTCTATGAATCAGGATAACCATACCACATACCCTACTGCTGCTGCTCAATGCTAGCAGTCTGTGACCCAGGATAAAAATACAAATAACCTGCTGCTGCTGCTTAACCCTAGCAGTCTATGACCCAGGATACCCATACCATATACCCTACTGCTACTCAATGCTAGCCATCTATGACACAGGATACCCACACCACATACCCTACTGCTGCTGCACAATGCTAGCAGTCTATGACCCAGGATAGCCATAACACATACCCTACTGCTGCTGCTCAATGCTAGCAGTCTATGACCCAGGATAACCATATCACATACCCTGCTTCTGCTCAATGCTAGCAGTCTATGACCCAGAATACCCACACCACATACCCTACAGCTGCTGCTAAATGCTAGCAGTCTATGACCCAGGATACCCATACCACATACCCTACTGCTGCTGCTCAGTGCTAGCAGTCTATGACCCAGGGTACCCACAGCACATACCCTACTGCTGCTGCACAATGCTAGCAGTCTATGGCCCAGGATAGCCATACCACATACCCTACTGCTGCTGCTCAACGCTAGCAGTCTATGACCCAGAATAACCATGCCACATATTCTGCTGCTTCTGCTCAATGCTAGCAGTATATGACCCAGGATAACCATACCACATACCCTGCTGCTGCTGCTCAACACTAGCAGTCTAGGACTAAGGATAACCATACTACATACTCTGCTGCTGCTGCTGATGCTAGCAGTCTATGACCCAGGATACCCATACCACATACCCTGCTACTGCTCAAAGCTAGCAGTCTATGACCCAGGATAACCATACCACATACCCTACTGCTGCTGCTCAACGCTAGCAGTATATGACCCAGGATAACCATACCACATACCCTGCTACTGCTCAACACTAGCAGTCTATGACCCAGGATAACCATACCACATACCCTGCTACTGCCCAACGCTAGCAGTCTATGACCCAGGATACCCATACCATATACCCTAGTGTTGCTGCTCAATGCTAGCAGTCTATGACCCAGGATACCCGTCCACATACCCATCTGCTGCTGCTCAACACTAGCATTCTATGACCCAGGATACCCATACCACATACCCTGCTGCTGCTACTCATTGCTACCAGTCTAAGACCCCAAGATACCCATACCACATACCCTACTGCTGCTGCTTAACACTAGCATTCTATAACCCAGGATACCCATACCATATACCCTATTGCTGCTGCTCAATACTAGCATTCTATGACCCAAGATAACCACACCAGTTGGCCTGCTGCTGCAGCGCAAAGGTAGCAGTTTATTACCCAGGATAACCATACCACATACCCTAGTACTGCTGCTCAACTCTAGCAGTCTATGATCCAAGATACCCACACCACATACCCTACTGCTGCTGCTCAATGCCAGCAGTCTATGACCCAAGATACACACACCACAAACCCTTCTGCTGCTGCTCAACGCTAGCAGTCTATGACAAAGGATAACCATAGCACATACCCTACTGCTGCTGCTCAATGCTAGCAGTCTATGACCCAGGGTACCCACACCACATACCCTACTGCTACTGCACAATGCTAGCAGTCTATGACCTAGGATAGCCATACCAAATACCCTCCTGCTGCTGCACAATGCTAGCAGTCTATGGCCCAGGATAGCCATACCACATACCCTACTGCTGCTGCTCAATGCTAGCAGTCTATCACCCAGGATAACTATACCACATACACTGCTGCTGCTCAACGCTAGCAGTCTATGACCCAGGATAACCATACCATGTATCCTAGTGTTGCTGCTCAATGCCAGCAGTCTATGACTAAAGATACACACACCACATACCCTTCTGCTGCTGCTCAACGCTAGCAGTCAATGACCCAGGATAACCATACCACATACTCTGCTGCTGCTGCTCAACACTAGCAGTCTATGATCAGGACAACCATACCACATACCCTGCTGCTGCTCACCGCTAGCAGTCTATGACCCAGGATAACCATACCACATACCCTGCTGCTGCTGCTCAACACTAGCAGTCTAGGACTCAGGATAACCATACCACATACTCTGCAGCTGCTGCACAATGCTAGCAGTCTATGACCCAGGATACCCATACCACATACTCTGCTACTGCTCAGTGCTAGCAGTCTATGACCCAGGATAACCATACCACATACCCTGCTACTGCTCAACGCTAGCAGTCTATGACCCAGGATACCCATACCATATACCCTACTGCTGCTGCTCAATGCTAGCAGTCTATGACCCAGGATACCCGTCCACATACCCATCTGCTGCTGCTCAACACTAGCATTCAATGACCCAGGATACCCATACCACATACCCTGCTGCTGCTATCGCTACCAGTCTAAGACCCCAAGATACCCATACCACATGCCTTACTGCTGCTGCTTAACACTAGCATTCTATGACCTAGGATACCCATACTACATACCCTACTGCTGCTGCTCAACACTAGCATTCTATGACCCAAGATAACCACACCAGTTGGCCTGCTGCTGCAGCTCAACGGTAGCAGTTTATTACCCAGGATAACCATACCACATACCCTAGTGCTGCTGCTCAACTCTAGCAGTATATGATCCAAGATACCCATACCACATACCCTACTGCTGATGCTCAATGCCAGCAGTCTATGACCCAAGATATACACACCACAAATCCTTCTGCTGCTGCTCAACGCTAGCAGTCTATGACAAAGGATAACCATAGCACATACCCTACTGCTGCTGCTCAACGCTAGCAGTCTATGACCAGGATAACCATACCACATACCCTACTGCTGCTGCTCAATGCTAGCAGTCTATGACCCAGGACAATCATACTACATACCCTACTGCTGCTGCTCAATGCCAGCAGTCTATGACCCAAGATACACACACCACAAATCCTTCTGCTGCTGCTCAATGCTAGCAGTCTATGACAAAGGATAACCATAGCACATACCCTACTGCTGCTGCTCAACGCTAGCAGTCTATGACCAGGATAACCATACCACATACCCTACTGCTGCTGCACAATGCTAGCAGTCTCTGACCGAGGATAACCATACCACATACCCTGCTGTTGCTGCTCAAAACTAGCAGTCTAGGACCCAGGATAACCATACTACATACCCTACTGCTGCTGCTCAATGCTAGCAGTCTATGACCCAGGATACCCATACCATATACCCTACTGATGCTGTTCAATGTTAGCAGTCTATGACCTAGGATAACCATACTACATACCCTGCTGCTGCTGCTCAACGCTAGCAGTCTATGACCCAGGATAACCATAACACATACCCTACTGCTGCTGCACAATGCTAGCAGTCTATGACCCAGGATACCCTTACCACATACCCTACTGCTGCTGCTCAATGCTAGCAGTCTATGACCCAGGATAACCATACCACATACGCTACTGCTGCTGCTCAATACTAGCAGTCTATGACCCAGGATAACCATAACACATACCCTACTGCTGCTGCTCAATGCTAGCAGTCTATGACCCAGGATAACCATATCACATACCCTGCTTCTGCTCAATGCTAGCAGTCTATGACCCAGAATACCCACACCACATACCCTACAGCTGCTGCTAAATGCTAGCAGTCTATGACCCAGGATACCCATACCACATACCCTACTGCTGCTGCTCAGTGCTAGCAGTCTATGACCCAGGGTACCCACAGCACATACCCTACTGCTGCTGCACAATGCTAGCAGTCTATGGCCCAGGATAGCCATACCACATACCCTACTGCTGCTGCTCAACGCTAGCAGTCTATGACCCAGAATAACCATGCCACATATTCTGCTGCTTCTGCTCAATGCTAGCAGTATATGACCCAGGATAACCATACCACATACCCTGCTGCTGCTGCTCAACACTAGCAGTCTAGGACTAAGGATAACCATACTACATACTCTGCTGCTGCTGCACAATGCTAGCAGTCTATGACCCAGGATACCCATACCACATACCCTGCTACTGCTCAAAGCTAGCAGTCTATGACCCAGGATAACCATGCCACATACCCTACTGCTGCTGCTCAACGCTAGCAGTATATGACCCAGGATAACCATACCACATACCCTGCTACTGCTCAACACTAGCAGTCTATGACCCAGGATAACCATACCACATACCCTGCTACTGCCCAACGCTAGCAGTCTATGACCCAGGATACCCATACCATATACCCTAGTGTTGCTGCTCAATGCTAGCAGTCTATGACCCAGGATACCCGTCCACATACCCATCTGCTGCTGCTCAACACTAGCATTCTATGACCCAGGATACCCATACCACATGCCCTGCTGCTGCTACTCATTGCTACCAGTCTAAGACCCCAAGATACCCATACCACATACCCTACTGCTGCTGCTTAACACTAGCATTCTATAACCCAGGATACCCATACCATATACCCTATTGCTGCTGCTCAATACTAGCATTCTATGACCCAAGATAACCACACCAGTTGGCCTGCTGCTGCAGCGCAAAGGTAGCAGTTTATTACCCAGGATAACCATACCACATACCCTAGTACTGCTGCTCAACTCTAGCAGTCTGTGATCCAAGATACCCACACCACATACCCTACTGCTGCTGCTCAATGCCAGCAGTCTATGACCCAAGATACACACACCACAAACCCTTCTGCTGCTGCTCAACGCTAGCAGTCTATGACAAAGGATAACCATAGCACATACCCTACTGCTGCTGCTCAATGCTAGCAGTCTATGACCCAGGGTACCCACACCACATACCCTACTGCTACTGCACAATGCTAGCAGTCTATGACCTAGGATAGCCATACCAAATACCCTACTGCTGCTGCACAATGCTAGCAGTCTATGGCCCAGGATAGCCATACCACATACCCTACTGCTGCTGCTCAATGCTAGCAGTCTATCACCCAGGATAACTATACCACATACACTGCTGCTGCTCAACGCTAGCAGTCTATGACCCAGGATAACCATACCATGTATCCTAGTGTTGCTGCTCAATGCCAGCAGTCTATGACTAAAGATACACACACCACATACCCTTCTGCTGCTGCTCAACGCTAGCAGTCAATGACCCAGGATAACCATACCACATACTCTGCTGCTGCTGCTCTACACTAGCAGTCTATGATCAGGACAACCATACCACATACCCTGCTGCTGCTCACCGCTAGCAGTCTATGACCCAGGATAACCATACCACATACCCTGCTGCTGCTGCTCAACACTAGCAGTCTAGGACTCAGGATAACCATACCACATACTCTGCAGCTGCTGCACAATGCTAGCAGTCTATGACCCAGGATACCCATACCACATACTCTGCTACTGCTCAGTGCTAGCAGTCTATGACCCAGGATAACCATACCACATACCCTGCTACTGCTCAACGCTAGCAGTCTATGACCCAGGATACCCATACCATATACCCTACTGCTGCTGCTCAATGCTAGCAGTCTATGACCCAGGATACCCGTCCACATACCCATCTGCTGCTGCTCAACACTAGCATTCAATGACCCAGGATACCCATACCACATACCCTGCTGCTGCTCATCGCTACCAGTCTAAGACCCCAAGATACCCATACCACATGCCTTACTGCTGCTGCTTAACACTAGCATTCTATGACCTAGGATACCCATACTACATACCCTACTGCTGCTGCTCAACACTAGCATTCTATGACCCAAGATAACCACACCAGTTGGCCTGCTGCTGCAGCTCAACGGTAGCAGTTTATTACCCAGGATAACCATACCACATACCCTAGTGCTGCTGCTCAACTCTAGCAGTATATGATCCAAGATACCCATACCACATACCCTACTGCTGATGCTCAATGCCAGCAGTCTATGACCCAAGATATACACACCACAAATCCTTCTGCTGCTGCTCAACGCTAGCAGTCTATGACAAAGGATAACCATAGCACATACCCTACTGCTGCTGCTCAACGCTAGCAGTCTATGACCAGGATAACCATACCACATACCCTACTGCTGCTGCTCAATGCTAGCAGTCTATGACCCAGGACAATCATACTACATACCCTACTGCTGCTGCTCAATGCCAGCAGTCTATGACCCAAGATACACACCACAAATCCTTCTGCTGCTGCTCAATGCTAGCAGTCTATGACAAAGGATAACCATAGCACATACCCTACTGCTGCTGCTCAACGCTAGCAGTCTATGACCAGGATAACCATACCACATACCCTACTGCTGCTGCACAACGCTAGCAGTCTCTGACCGAGGATAACCATACCACATACCCTGCTGTTGCTGCTCAAAACTAGCAGTCTAGGACCCAGGATAACCATACTACATACCCTACTGCTGCTGCTCAATGCTAGCAGTCTATGACCCAGGATACCCATACCATATACCCTACTGATGCTGTTCAATGTTAGCAGTCTATGACCTAGGATAACCATACTACATACCCTGCTGCTGCTGCTGCTCAACGCTAGCAGTCTATGACCCAGGATAACCATAACACATACCCTACTGCTGCTGCACAATGCTAGCAGTCTATGACCCAGGATACCCTTACCACATACCCTACTGCTGCTGCTCAATGCTAGCAGTCTATGACCCAGGATAACCATACCACATACGCTACTGCTGCTGCTCAATACTAGCAGTCTATGACCCAGGATAACCACACCACATACCTTACTGCTGCTACTCAACACAAGCAGTCTATGACCCAGGATAACCATTCCACATACCCTACAGCTGCTGCTCAATGCTAGCAGTCTATGACCCAGGATAACCATACCACATACCCTACTGCTGCTGCTCAAAGCTAACAGTCTATGACCCAGGATACCCACACCACATACCCTGCTACTGCTGCTCAATGTTAGCAGTCTATGACCCAGGATAACCATACCACATACCCTACAGCTACTGCTCAATGCTCGCAGTCTATGACCCAGGATAACCATACCACATACTCTGCTGCTGCACAATACTAGCAGTCTGTGACCCAGGATAACGATACCACATACCCTGCTGCTGCTGCTCAATGGTAGCAGTCTATGACTCAGGATAACCATACCACATACTCTACTGCTGCTGCTCAATGCTAGCAGCCTATGACCCAGGATACCCATACCACATACCCTGCTGCTGCTGCTCAATGTTACCAGTCTATGACCCAGGATAACCACACCACATTTATTTATTTTGTTTATTTATTTTATATTTGTTAACTGGAATGTCTGACTGAGCCGAAAAGTCCCTTTTTCAGCAGAGGCCCAGGGAGAAAAGCTCCACAAAGAAAAATTACAGACACATTTAGTTATTTAGACATGATCAGTATACACACAAATTACAAGAGACATGTTTTTACAGTGGTATGCGGCACATAAACAGTTACGGTGGATAGAACAAACAAAAAATATTAATTTTAATAATAAAGGTAATTAATAGATTTGTGGTGTACAGCTGAAATTTGGAAGATAGGTAATATACATACATAGTACACAGGTACAGTACATACATTGTAGATTACCCAGTGTTTGTGAGTAAGATTGAAAACTATTATCAACTGCTCTAAATTTAGTATGTATATGTTATCTACTTTCACTAACCTGGGGAGCAATCATGGTACTGTCAACTTTGCTTGAGATGTTGCCTGATGAGGTTTTTAAAGGAGGCTTTGGATGATGTATTTTGTATGCTAGTGGGGACAGAGTTCCATTTTTTAGCCACTGAACTACTATATAGTGTATCTCCAAAGCTATTGTAGCTGTTGGTGACTTCTAGTAGTAGTTTGCTTGATGATCTAAGAAGCCTTTTGGCTGAGTGATGTTGTACTAGGTTTTTGAGGGCAGGACACATACTGGGGAGGTAATAGATAGAATGACAGAGGCAGAGCTGATTGTAGGTTAGGAGGTTGGGCAGTTCAAGCCAGTGGAGCTGTCTCAAAGCAGTACAGTGAGGAGTTCTATATGAGCAATTTGCAGCAAAGTGGGCAATTCTGTTATAGCAGGCTTCCATTTTGCTTAGTTCAGTTTTGTTCAGATTAGTCAGAATGGGAGATGCATAGAGTAGGGTGGATAGAAGTTGGGAGTGAGCAATGGCTGATCTTGTTTTGTTGATAAGAAATGGTTTGATACGGTAGAGTGACCCCAGTTTGGCATGTACTTTTTTAATAGTTAAGTTGAGATGACTATCAAATTTTAGGAGGGAGTTTATGGTTATTCCCAATAGCTTAGCCTATGCCACTGGAGCAATTGGAGTAGCATTTGTGGAGTAGATAGTGAATTGACTGTTAGTGTTTTTGTCAGAACTGGTTATAATCATACGCTGAGTTTTCTTTGGCTAGAGAATAAGTTGGGCTTTGGTAAGGTAGTTTTCAAAGTCAGAGAATGCTAGTTGAGTTGTTTGTAGGAGGGTGGGAATGTTTTGTGCAGCACAGATTAAGGTAGTGTCATCTGCATACTGAATTATAGATGCAAGCTGTGTGGAGTTCAAACCTAGCATTCTATGACCCAGGATAACCATACCACATACGCTACTGCTGCTGCTCAATGCTAGCAGTCTATGACCCAGAATAACCACACCACATACCCTACAGCTGCTGCTCAACACTAGCAGTCTATGACCCAGGATAACCATACTACATACCCTGCAGCTGCTGCTCAACGCTAGCAGTCTATGACCCAGGACAACCATACCACATACCCTATTGTAGCTGCTCAATGCTAGCAGTCTATGACCCAGGAAAACCATACCACATACCCTGCTGCTGCTGCTCAATGCTAGCAGTCTATGTCACAAGAAACCCACACCACATACCCTACTGCTGCTGCTCAATGCTGGCAGTCTATCACACAGGATACCCATACCACATACTCTGCTGCTGCTGCTCAATGCCAGCAGTCTATGGTCCACGAAAATCATACCACAAACCCAACTGCTGCTGCAAAACTCTAGCAGTCTATGACCCAGGGTAACCACACCACATACCCTACTGCTGCTGCTGAACCCTTGCAGTCTATGACCTAGGATAGCCATACCACATACCCTACTGTTACTGCTCAATGCTAGCAGTATATAAGGCAGGATAACCATACCACATACCCTACTGCTGCTGCTCAACGCTAGCAGTCTATGACCCAGGATACCCATACCATATACCCTACTGCTGCTGCTCAATGCTAGCAGTCTATGACCCAGGATAACCATACCACATACCCTGCTGCTGCTGCTCAATGGTAGCAGTCTATGACCCAGGATACGCATACCACATACCCTACTGCTGCTGCTCAGTGCAAGCAGTCTATGACCCAGGATAACCATTCCACATACCCTACTGTTGCTGCTCAATGCTAGCAGTCTATGGCCCAGGATAAACATACCACATACCCTGTTGCTGCTCAACTCTAGCAGTCTATGACCCAGGATTACCATACCACATACCCTACTGCTGCTGCTCAACGCTAGCAGTCTAAGACCCAGGATAACCATACCACATAAACTGCTGCTGTGGCTCAATGCTAGCAGTCTATGACTAAGCATAACCACAGCACATAACCTACTGCTGCTGCTCAATGCTAGCAGTCCATGACCCAGGATACCCATACCACATACCCTGCTTCTGTTCAATGCTAGCAGTCTATGACCCAGGATACCCATACCATATACCCTACTGTTGCTGCTCAACGCTAGCAGTCTATGACCCAGAATACCCATACCATATACCCTACTGCTGCTGCTCAACGCTAGCAGTCTATGACCCAGGATAACCATACCAAATACCGTGCTGCTGCTTAACGCTAGCAGTCTATGACCCAGGATACCCATACCAAATACCATCCTGCTGCTGCTCAACCCTAGCAGTCTCTGACCCAAGATACCCGTACCACATACCCTACTGCTGCTGCTCAACCCTAGCAGTCTCTGACCCAAGATACCCATACCACATACCCTACTGCTGCTGTTCAATGCTGACAGTCTATGACCCAGGATAACCAAACCACATACCCTACTGCTGCTGCTCAACACTAGCAGTCTAGGACCCAGGGTAACCATACCACATACCCTGCTGTGGCTGCTCAACACTAGCAGTCTATAACCCAGGATAGCCATACCACCTACCTTGCTGCTGCTTCTCAACACTAGCAGTCTAGGACCCAGGATAACCATACCACATACCCTGCTGCAGCTGCTCAACACTAGCAGTCAATGACCCAGGATAGCCATACCACATAGCCTACTGCTGATGCTCAACGCTAGCTGTCTATGACCCAGGATAACCATACCAAATACCCTGTTGCTGCTTAACGCTAGCAGTCTATGACCCAGGATACCCATACCACATACCCTCCTGCTGCTGCTCAACCCTAGCAGTCTCTGACCCAAGATACCCATACCACATACACTACTATTGCTGCTGAATGCTGGCAGTCAATGACCCAGGATAACCATGCCACATACCCTGCTGCTATTGCTCAAGACCAGCAGTCTAGGACCCAGGATAACCATACCACATACCCTGCTGCTGCTGCTGCTCAACACTAGCAGTCTATGACCCAGGATAACCATACCACATACCATGCTGTTGCTGCTCAATGCTAGCAGTCTATGACTCAGGATAACTATACCACATACTCTGCTGCTGCTGCACAATGCTAGCAGTCTAGGACCCAGGATAACCATACTACATACCCTACTGCTGGTGGTCAACACTAGCAGTCTAGGACCCAGGATAACCATACCACATACCCTATTGTAGCTGCTCGATGCTAGCAGTCTATGACCCAGGATAACCATACCACATACCCTGCTGCTGCTGCTCAATGCTAGCAGTCTATGTCGCAAGAAACCCATACCACATACCCTACTGCTGCTGCTCAACGCTGGCAGTCTATCACACAGGATACCCATACCACATACTCTGCTGCTGCTGCTCAACGCCAGCAGTCTATGGTCCACGATAATCATACCACAAACCCAACTGCTGCTGCTCAACTCTAGCAGTCTATGACCCAGGGTAACCACACCACATACCCTACTGCTGCTGCTGAACCCTTGCAGTCTATGACCTAGGATAGCCATACCACATACCCTACTGTTGCTGCTCAATGCTAGCAGTATATAACCCAGGATAACCATACCACATACCCTACTGCTGCTGCTCAACGCTAGCAGTCTATGACCCAGGATACCCATACCATATACCCTACTGCTGCTGCTCAATGCCAGCAGTCTATGACCCAGGATAACCATACCACATGCCCTGCTGCTGCTGCTCAATGGTAGCAGTCTATGACCCAGGATATGCATACCACATACCCTACTGCTGCTGATCAATGCAAGCAGTCTATGACCCAGGATAACCATTCCACATACCCTACTGCTGCTGCTCAATGCTAGCAGTCTATGACCCAGGATAAACATACCACATACCCTGCTGCTGCTCAACGCTAGCAGTCTATGACCCAGGATTAGCATACCACATACCCTACTGCTGCTGCTCTACGCTAGCAGTCTAAGACCCAGGATAACCATACCACATACCCTGCTGCTGTGGCTCAATGCTAGCAGTCTATGACTAAGCATAACCACAGCACATAACCTACTGCTGCTGCTCAACGCTAGAGGTCTATGACCCAGGATAACCATACCAAATACCGTGCTGCTGCTTAATGCTAGCAGTCTATGACCCAGGATACTCATACCAAATACCATCCTGCTGCTGCTCAACCCTAGCAGTCTCTGACCCAAGATACCCATACCACATACCCTGCTGCTGCTGCTCAATGGTAGCAGTCTATGACCCAGGATACGCATACCACATACCCTACTGCTGCTGCTCAACGCTAGCAGTCTATGACCCAGAATACCCATACTGCATGCCCTCCTGCTGCTGCTCAACCCTAGCAGTCTCTGACCCAAGATACACATATTACATACCCTACTGCTGCTACTCAATGCTAGCAGTCTATGGCCCAGGATAACCACACCACATACCCTGCTGCTGCTGCTCAACACCAGCAGTCTATGGCCCATGATAATCATACCACATACCCTGCTACTGCTCAACACTAGCAGTCTATGACCCAGGATAACCATACCACATACCCTGCTACTGCCCAACGCTAGCAGTCTATGACCCAGGATACCCATACCATATACCCTACTGCTGATGCTCAATGCTAGCAGTCTATGACCCAGGATACCCATACCATATACCCAACTGCTGCTGCTCAATTCTAGCAGTCTATGACCCAGGATAACCATACCACATACCCTACTGCTGCTGCTGAACCCTTGCAGTCTATGACCTAGGATAGCCATACCACACACCCTGCTGCTGCTGCTCAATGCTAGCAGTCTATGACCCAGGATTACCATACCACATACCCTACTGTTGCTGCTCAACACTAGCATTCTATGACTCAGGATACTCATACCACATACCCTCCTGCTGCTGCTCAACCCTAGCAGTCTCTGACCCAAGATACCCATATGACATACCCTGCTGCTTCTGCTCAATGCTAGCAGTCTATGACCCAGAATAACCATACCACATACCCTGCTGCTACTGCTCAATGCTGGCAGTCTATGACCCAGGATAACCATACAACATACCTTGCTGCTTCTGCTCAATGCTGGCAGTCTATGACCCAGGATAACCATACCACATACCCTGCTTCTGCTCAATGCTAGTAGTCTATGACCCAGGATACCCACACCACATACCCTACAGCTGCTACTCAATGCTAACAGTCTATGACCCAGGATACCAATACCACATACCCTACTGCTGCTGCTCAACGCTAGCAGTCTATGACCCAGGATTACCATACCACATACCCTACTGTTGCTACTCACTGCTAGCAGTCTATGACCCAGGTTAACCATATCACATACTTGGGAATTAACCCCTACATTACCAGATGGGCTCACTGACAGGACATATACTGTCAAAGTGGGTGAATTCATCTCTAGCAAAGACCATTCACCAGTTGGGTACCACAGAGTTCTGTGCTGGGCCCCTTACTGTTCGAAATTTATTTTTCAGAAGTCCAGGCAAACTTGGATGGGCCTGTGGCTGACCAGTTTGCTGACAATTGCAAATTGGGAGCAATCATTGAGTCCCTGAACAATGTTAATATACTGCAGACAGGATTAATGCAGACAAATGATTGGTGCCAAAGCCACAGATTAAAGCTAAATGCAAACAAATGTGTTACTATTCCCTTTGTGAAAGCTGACATCTTTGCTAATTACATTATAGACAGCCACCCCCAAGTGTAGACTCAGTGGTACATGATCTGGGTACTCATGTTAATCGCAATCTGAACTTTGACCACCATGTATCCACAGTAGTAAGGAAATCCTTCTATGTGGCACATCTTATAAGTAAAGGCATCACATCTAGATCTAAGGATGTTATAATTCCATTATATTCAGCTCTCATCAGACCAATAATTCATTATAATGTTCCCTTTTGCATGTACCTCACCAAACACCTGCAACAGTTGAAGAGACCACAGAAGTTTCTCATGAAGAAATTATAGGTACACAAAACAAGTCTTACTCAGAAAGACTGAAAGCCCTATCACTGTATTCTGTCTCTTACAGGTTGCTGTGGAGTGACCTGTGCCTGGCTTGCAGAGCAGTCTCTGACCCAGCCCTAATGAAAATGCTACACATTCATAAATCAAACTGCAAGAGGGTCACTCGCTCCATGGAACTTAACCTAGCCCCTGACATGAACAGCTGGAGAGATAGATACATCTCCCAGAGACTGTCACTTCTCTGTAACAAGCTTCCAATTCATGTGAAACAGAGCCTCTCCCTGACCTTCTTCAAACACAACCTAGATCAATGGATGAGTGACTGCAAATTCACATCTGGGGTGGTGCCCATGTCCCTCCTGGACAGAGAATGTCGGTATTAACTACCACAGACCCTTACTTCTGTGAACTTCACTCACCTAAACATCAAAAATTGGGGCAACTCGAGATAAATATGGCTAAGCTTGTAAGGGCTCTAGGGCCATTAGCCTAGTAACCTCCTATGAAACAAAGAACCTATAAAACTGAACCATCCAGGTAGTCAGTTGAAGTTGATTGATATTTGGGGGTATTAAACTTTTATCTTGTGTGAGTACATCTAGTCTATGAGGAAGCTTGTAGTAATGGTCCCTGGATATTTCCATAAGAAAGGAGAAACAATGTTTGGTCCAAAAGGGGGTCACTCCAATGAATGTTGGGGTATCGTTTTGCATCTTCAGAGGAAGGAGTGGAGGCACACAGAGGCACATTCCCTTCCAAGGAAATGAAAATGGATCTATTTGTCGTACTTGGTTACAAGGAGACCTGGAACAAAACTTGCTTAGTTGTCTGTTTTGAAAGGAGATAAACAAACCTTTTTTGAGATATTCTCCACAACTGAATTAATTCCTGGAAGACCCCCTTGTTTAATTTCCATTTGTAAGGGTCATCCTGGTCTTAGCTTGTTTGGCGTCTGACAGTATGTTTTTCTCTAACACAATGAAAAATTCTTTGAGAATTAAGGAATGCTAAAGAGCTAACTCACAAGCCCTCACTGCCAGCCTAAATACAGAATATGACTTTGTACCTCCTTGCTTGTTTATATACCACATGAATGTGGTATTGTCTCTAATCACTTGAAGACATCCTGGGCACCAAAGGTGATGGAGAGACTTCAAGGCATGAATCACAGCTAACACCTCTCTTAAGTTAATGTGTTTTGGCCTGTATGTAGAATTCCACAGGCCTTGCACTTTTACTCCTCTAGAAACTGCTCCCTAAAAAAGAGCTGACATCTGTGACGACAGATTGGTTTGGGGTCTGAAGAGAGAAGGAAAGGGAAATTCTGAGTTTGTTGAATTTTTTAACTTCACAACTACACTTCTCTTTTTTATAAAGCCTTGGGATTTATATTCCAGAGGATGTTAATGCTGGGGTCATCTGTGTTTTTTTTAGAAACCGTTGCATCTTTCTCATGTGTAGTTTGGCTAGGACTATCATGAGAATCATAGACGTCATGAACCCTAGGATCTTGAGAACTTCTTTTGCAGAAGTTTTTGACTAACTGGAGAAGATCAGGAAAAAGTTCCAGATAAAGATCCACCTTGTCTTGTTTATAAAAAAGGCCTTTTGAAGAGAAGAATCTATAAGGCATGCCAGAAATGCAATCCAGTGAGACAGACTCAAGAAAGGTTTTGCAGGGACTTCAAAGATGGCTGCACACTGATCTGTGGCTTAATTTCAGCTCTCCCAATGTGAAAAAAAGAAACTTGAGAGACAGACCCCAGTAACTCAGCCAATTTTAGTAAATGAATTTATTGGTTAGTAGGTTCACTGCCTGGATGAGTGCAAAAAAGAAACTTAGTGACCCTGAAAGAAGATCATCAAGAAAAGGTGAAGAGAAAACACTGACTGTGAATAATCATGCAGTTGTTCAGAAAAATGCAGTTCAAGCTCCAGCTTTCGTATAAGAGATGGCTTCCAGTAATCTAGAGGAAAAAGTAAATTAAATGTGCTCAGAGCTGATTATAATAAATGAAACATTGAAGGAGTGTATCAACTCAAATAAAAAGGTTGGAAAAAAGGAAGAATATTTAAACAGCTATTCAGATGAACTGAAAAAAATGCAAAAATCAGAGGTCTGAATGAAGAAAAGGCAGCTTCAGTATGAGAGTTCTCAAGAAGAGCCTTTCAAAAAAATGATACAGTTATAGAGCAAAGCATGCAGAGAAAACCTGAGATTTTCTGCTGTACAAGAGAAACTGGAAGGAGCAGTCTGTATTCATTTTATGAAAGCACAAATAATCATCTGGACTGGTATTCCACAAGATTTGTTAATTGTGCGTATGCTGCAAACCTAGCCATGAGAAAGCAGCCAAAAGGGGTGTGGCCAAGATGCCAAGCAGCTAACAGCTCAGAATTTTAGCTCTGCCTATTTCTTATTATTCTGACAGGAAATTCTATATTTTTTTCAAAGAAAACTACTCAAATACATCTTAGGAGATACAGTATTATCTTTCCTTTTGTTAAAATAATTAAGTTGGGTGCATATTTCGAACAATATATATCTTCATATACACATTGGGAGATAACTGATGTTTGAAACACATTGTTTATGCTGATGTGCTTATAAAGTCACAGAGTTTGGCATAAAAGTGACTTCCTTTTGGATACTGAAATGCTTAGCCTGGAAATAAGTCATATAGCTTATGCAGTTTTTGTCACCACTCGGTGAGCCTCCTCTCCTTTACTGTGTAGCTGTATAATAGAGGTGAAGTTGCATTTTTATATAACGGTCATTTCCTTGTTACATTCCAGATTGGGAGAGAAGGTCTCGCCCAGTTTCTGCCAAAGGCAAAATATTACATCACAGTATTGTGTTTGGGGTCATTGTTGTCCTGGAGGTGTTTTGAGTTTTCAGCTCATAACTGATTATATTATTGGGACTTTTCCATTGACATGAATGTACAAATATAAGGCAGGCTGATGTTTTGAAGCTAGGTGGGAAATGTAATATATGCCTTTCTGGTTAAAAATAGAGCAATAAAAATATAGGGATGGTATAAAAACTGCAGCAACAGGGGTATTTGTATTTCACCAATATGCAACAATTAAAGGTTGTCTCTAAGGAGTTTCTCAGGGCTGATTTTGAAGCCAGTTTTGTCTGGAATTTTTATGATGCATTTCCCACTGTTTGGTAAATTCTATATAAACAAGTTTGCCAGGGAAATAAAAGTAAGCAGTATTGTTAGCAGCACGCAAGATCAAAGGTTTCTACTGAAATCTTTTGACCATCTTTTTCATTAGCCCTTTTTTTAATTGATATGCTGTTTAATGTTAAAAAATACACTATTCTCATTAATGGAAAATGAAAATTATTATGAACACCCTTATGTTCTAGATGAATGGATGATAGCTGAACTTAGACTTAAGGGGTAATATAAATATATGAAAGATCTGGGAACAGATGTAGATTCTAATCTCCAGTTTAATGAACATCTGATTAATGCCAAAAGGATTTGTTATAGTGCATTTAATAATATTAGACAAGGTTTTGGGAGGAGGTAACTTGGTGTTTTGATACCACTATGTAAGGCTGCAGTCATGCTATCAATAGAATAATCTGGCCCCCTTTTGGGTATATTATAAGGTAAAGTTAAGGAGACTAGAGTACATGCAGAAATCTTTCTCAAGTTTAATTAGGGGCATAATAGAGTGTTCACATAAAAAGAGACATATTATTTTAAGGCACTTAGAACATGTATTCTACAAATTTCATATTATTTTTCCTTCACACATCATATACTATATTGTAGTGCAGTTGAAGTGGAACATCAGAAGCATAAAGGCAGCTAACCAAATATGGTTAAAGTACAACTAACCATAATTTTGGATGTACACATGTTAATAGTAAAAGTTTATGTTAGATTTATTTCTCAGACTTTCACATTATGCTTCATTTTAGAGTAGTTAAATGCATATCTCATTTAAATAGATTTCAATGTGGTTAGAAAACACATAACTTTAAGTTTACATTAGACTGGGTTAATATACTTTTACAAATATATTGTTGATACTTGCATTCTACATACAAGGGGGATGCTGAAAATAATGTATTTGGAGTGTGAGATGCGTGTTTTGGTATATAGAAATTCATTTCAAAAGTTGATAGTCAAAATGTTTGTTTTATCCATGATAAAGTATTCTAGAGGATATTTCAAGTTACTATATATATAACATTTATTACAGATGTTCTAACTATATCTTACTTACATGTTAGCTTATAAGTGTCTATCACTTAATGTCAGTGGCATAAATAATATTATAAAAAGGGCCAGTTTGCTTAAGATCATTAAAATGCAGAAAGCACATATAATCTTTCTGCAAGAGGCTCACTTATTGAAAAATATTTAGCTACATTCTCCTTTAATGGTTATACAGTCCTCACTGACTCCTGCTACAAAAATAAAAGAAGTACTCTTATACTGTGGAAAAATTTCCCTAATATGCCTAAAATTCTAAGTACCTTTTCAGATAAAGACAGAATGTTGTGTTTGGTGGTACTAGAAATTAATAATAAATGTTATACTTTGCTTAATTCCTATTGGATACCTGGATTGGGAACTAGATTTGTGAATAAATATCTTGATACTATCGCATTGCACACTAGGGGCAAAATTATTTTAGCTGGAGATTTTAATTGTTTATTAGCAGACAGGGATACTTCCAGAGTTAATAAATTTAAAATAACACAATCCAAACAAACTGAATAATTTTATTTCTTCAGTGAATCTTGGAGATATATATGATCTAAAATTGGCAAGCTCACTTAATTACATTCATTATTCCTTCAGATTTGGAACCCAAATCGACATAGCTAAGGTCTTCATTTCAAATAGCTCTTACTTCAAAATACACAAAGTTTTAATGCCATTTCCACTTTCTGATCATAATGCCCTTACTTTTAATCTCAGTGTGAGAAATCATGATTTAATATTTTGGCAGAGGATCCTGACTTATATAATAAAAATTAAAGGGTTTAAAGAATGGATTTTAAATGAAATAAACACATTTGTGGAGATTAATAACAATGCCGAGGTAATAGACACCATATTATGGAATGCTTTAAAAGCTTATCTATACGGTAGACTAATGAATTGGTATCTTTTAAAAAGAAAAGAATGGGATAGGGAATTATTAGATTTGCAAACTAAAATAAATAAATTAAAATCAAAATAAAATCAAAACCCAATGACAAGGCCGTACATACAGAATTATCAAACTTTACTAAAGTTACAGTCCTATTCTGTAATTCCTAAACATATGCACAAGTTGGCTATTAGAACCAAACAAATCAATAATTTAAACCATATCAATGAAATTAAGTACACAGTTAATAATATACAACAAAAAAACAGGCTAAAATAGTGGGAAGTATACTTGCTGTGTTCAATTCAAGTCAGTCACAAAAGGTAACCAAATGTTCCAGAAAAAGAAACGAAGCTGTAACCTACAAACCGCTTTACTTTGCGAACTCTTAATCCAATAAAAAAGAGTCAAAATCACCATAGAGTGTTCATTCGAACCTACTCATTCACTGGGCAATAGCTTGTAGAAAAAACACGCAGCCAGCATGTAAAAATAAATCCAAGCGTCCAGTAGAAACCACGTTTATTAAAATAATTAGAACACAGGGCTAGCGCTTTCAACGAATCTTCTGTTTTTTTGTTGTATTTTATAAGTCTTATTTATTATCAGGCGAACAGAGTGTAATGAGCATTATTCTTTGTTTTTAAACACAGTTAATAATGCCACGAAAAAATAACTGATTTAAAAGGTATATTAGAAGCTTTATAAATCGATTAATAATAGAATTCCCTCTTTAGAGAATAATACTACAATTGATAAATTTCTCCAAAACAACATCACTTATAAGTTATCAAAACAACAAAATAAGTTACTAGATAAACCAGTATCATTAATGGAATTGAAGGACCAAATTAAAAATGTAAAAAATAACAAAGCTCCAGGTTTAGATGGAATAATCCCACAAATTTATAAAATCTTTCCGGATTCAACACTTAAAATCCTGTTAAATGCATTTTCTATGGTTAAACATGAGTTGAAGGTCCCCCCTTTCTTGGAAATATTCTGTGATTCCCCCTATTTTAAAACAAGGCAACAATTTGCAATCATGTTCATCTTATAGACCTATCTCTTTACTAAATATTGATTATAAAATCTTTATGTCTATTCTGGCTAAGACATTAAATAATATATTGCCCAGTTTAATAGACTACAATCAAACAGGTTTCATATTACATAGAAAAGTCCAAGATAATGTTATTAAATTATTATCCCTGAATGATATTGCAAATAAGACCAAAAAGCAACTGACTATTATTAGTTTAGATATTGATAAAGCCTTTGACACTATTAGCTGGTTTTATCTGCTCAAAATTGTTAAAGGCTATAATTTTCCCCAGATTTTGCTAACTTAATACTAAAATTATACAATGATTCTCAAGCATAAGTTAAAATTGGGTCATGTTTATCATCATCATTTAAAATTTTAAAAGGCTTGAAACAAGGTTGCCCGCTGTCGCCATTATTGTTTGCTCTGCCAATAGAACCTTTCACTACTTATATAAGAAATATTAATATAAAAGGATTTTCTTTAAACAGTGAATACTGCCCAAAAATCTAGTTGTTTGCAGACGATATTCCTTTAACAAGTGGAGATATAGATTCTTCTTTATACTATATCATAGAATCAATCATTTTTTTTTGGAAAAAATCTCAGGTCTAAAATTTAATCAAAGCAAAACTGAAACACTTAATTAATAAGAAATTTAATATAAATATGCAAAATTATAAAAACTTTAATTGGGGAAAATAAAACAATACAATACTTAGGAATTAGTATAAAATCCACCAGGTAAGAGACTGTTCTTTTAAATTATACCAATCTATTAAACACAGTCACTAATTTAACTAACTGGAATAAAATGTTTTTCACCATGGAAGATAGACTCATATTGATAAAAATGGTTATTTTACCAAAAATGTTATTCTACATGCAATCCCTAATTTTAATCCACACCCAAAAAAAATTCTTCAAGTAAATAATCGCCCTATTACTTAAGTTTCTTGGGTTTCCTCAAAAACCAAGGATAGCTTATAATTGGCATGTAAGAGGTTGGGATATCAATGGAATTGGATTTCCTAACAATGAATTGTATTCAAAATCTGCTATTATTAACATAATACTACACTGGCAAACCTCTACCTATGCTTCAAGCTGGAAATAGTTACCTGAAATCCATATAATTATTAGGGTAGTTTTGAAACACAAATAAACTCCTCATTAGGCATTAGTAAAGTGTACTGGGTACTATGTGACTACTGCATATATAATAATAAATGTAATCATTTCACCTACGGTATGAATCAAATCGTCCGTACCTTTAAAAGTATAATAGAAAGTAATTACAGTGTTAAACAATTATTTTTTCTTATATTTCCCATTGCTTACACTCCAGACTGTTTAGTCTTTCAATATTAGCAAAATGTTAAATCTCAAAGACAATAATTTAAAATTTTGGTATCACTTTCTGGAAAATAATAAAATTCAATCAGCAAATTTTCTTTTAACTAGATATAGTGTTAAACAAGTCAACTGTCTATCCTTACAATCTTTACAACAATTCATTGGATGGAAAGTGAGAATATCAATAAATTCAGAAACAAACTCCATACCAAGATTGTTACAACTCTTTATGTGCAGCAACTTGATGGACATTGAACTTAAATTGCACATCTCTCCTACATACAAAATCCTACATCATGAATTTTTATCTTTTGATTTAGCCTTTTGGGATTATTCTACAAAGGTTAATAAAGAACTCCTATCAGCAGATAATAGGAAACAGTTATTAAAGCCTGTGAATATCACCATATCTCCTCTTTACTGAAAGTTGTTTACTTGGAAATTTCTTCATAGACTTTTTTACTCCTTATAAAATTGCTATTATTTCTAAGCGCAATGAAATGAAATGTTGGAGATGTGGTGAAATTTTGGAGGCTAACTGAGTTTGTATGTTTATTGAGTGTAAAGTTCTTTTGCAATTTTGGAATAATTTTAGATATTTTGTAAGGGTTTTGTGGTCAGATAATTGTCAAATTACTGATACCTTGCTATTATTTAATGTTCCTATTCCAAATGCAATCCCTAAACATCAGCTACCTCTTCTTTGGTCAATTCTGGCCATTGCTAGAAAAATAATAACACTGAATTGGAAGAATAAGTAAGAACTCTTATTTACTGATTTCATAAGATTAACTAAGTGTATATGTAAAAAAGAAATGCAAACCATTCTTATCTCAACATCGAATATAGCTCATAAAAGGTTAGCCTGGCAGAAACTGCAAGTTTTATTAGAAAAATATTAATGGTGTTTATAATTCATACTGAATTTAGTCATGGATGACTGTATATAGTTGTAAATAGTTGATTATTTTGTTTTCTTCATGTTTTAATTGCTTTGATTGTTAATTTCTGGCTGTAAAATCAAATACAAATTTGTTGAAAAAAAAAAAAAGAAAGCAGCCAAGACCTGTATTAGTAAAAATACAACAATGCCAGCAGAAAGAGCTGATTCTGGCAAAACTGTGGCAGAAGAGCAAAGTATTAAAAATTGGAGACAGTGGAATGTTTGTGGAAAATGATTATTCACAGTACACTAGACAGAAGAGAAGCAAAATTAATCAAGCAATCAGGGAATGTAGAGAGGCAGGTGTGAGATTCAAGCTGCTCTATCCAGCTATCTTTAGAACATTTTTTTCTCGAGGATCAAAGTCATTTCTGATGCATAACAGGCTTAGGAGGAATTACGTCTCATTCATCTAGTAATAAAGCTCACAGGGAGACTTTACCAGTGAAACTTTTTCCAATGTTCCAAAGGAAAATGCTTGACAGAAAAGGCATAGGAGTTGACTAGAATTGAGAGTAAATTTGGACTTGAACCAGAGTCTGGGTTTGGGAGATGGAAATGAACAGGAAAAGACTGCTAACAATGAAATAAGTGAATACATTTTTTTTTATTTATTTAACATTTGTTAACTGGGAAAGTCCAACTTGGAACAAAAATAATTTTCAGTGGAGGCCCAAGGAGAAATGCTCCAGATGCATGTCTTTGTAACATGGGAGGAAATTGGAGCAAATAAAGACAATATAAGTACCAGTCCAACTCAGCTGCAGGTAAAGTCCATATAACTTTAATAAAAATAAGACATAATTAAGTTTTATGAACTTTACCTGGAGCTGTGTCGGACTGGTACTTATATTGTCTCTATTTGGTCCCTTTTGAAAGTACCATTCCTTATTCTCTCTTTGACTATTGTGTTTTTTTAGGAAACTGGAGCACCTGGAGGAAACCCACATGAATGAAGGGAGGACATGCAGACTCTGCACAGAAGGCACCCCATCCGAGAATCAAACTGACGATCCTCTTGCTGTGATTTGACAACACTACCGCTGCACCACTGCACCATCCAGAGACTATAAAGCATCAGTCACATTTGTGAAATGTGGTTTTACAAGAAAAATTGGAAAGTTTGAACTTTTGTTGAATTTGTTAATCTTGTGGAGGAGTGAAAAGTGTATATCCCACTTCATGCCACTAATGTCTGGAAGGACACTAACAGGAAAGGGAAAAAAGTAACTGAAAATAAAACAATTTTAGTTCTTAGCAGTATTTGTATAAACATTTCATGCTATAAATTGCATGTTATATATTAAAGCATTTCCAGTTACACATAGAAGACAGATTGTTATATTACAGTTGTATTAAGAAAGAAAACAACATTTATTGTACATGAGTTTCCTCAGGACCACAAGGCAATCAAAAAGCAGTCAGACAAATAACATTTCTGATTCAAGGACAATGTGGAGCATAGAAAAAATATCATACAAAGTTTTTAGTTGAGAAGTAATTAGACAAATACGAGAATTAGTATCAGTCAGGATTAGAGCAGGGGCAGAGCCATTGGTTTTTAATGAGGGTCTTCAATTGTTTCTTGAAAAGGTTGGTGGAAGTCAGGGATGTTATTTATCTTGGAAGTTTGTTCCAAGTATTGCTAACAGCGTTTGAGAACAGGCAGTCACCAGATTTATAGTTGGATTTTATAGTGGCTACTTGTAGCTTTTTTGCGGATCTTAGGGTTGGTAAATTTTTATAGGAGTTAAAGAGGTTACAGAGTATGGGAGTATTTGTAGGATGATGTACGATCTTGAGGAAAAAAATGAGTTGCTGGAAAAGTATTTGATTGTGAACTTCCAGCCATTCTAGATGTTTAAGATTATGGCAATGGTGGGTATGAAAGGGGGCACCCGTGGCAAATTTGGCTATGTTGTTGTAGGAGGTTGCTAGTTTATTCAGGTTGCTTTTGGATAAGTTAGTATATATAGGGGAGGCGTAGAGAAGGGCTGAAATGAGGTGGGTCTGAGTAATGGAAATCTTAGCTGAGGCTGTGAGAAAGGGCTTGATTTTATAAAGGAATCCAAGTTTTCTATTAACTGATTTAATAGTTGCATTTATGTGTGTGTTAAAGTTGAGATTGTTGTCAATAGTTACACCCAGGAGTTTGGTGGTGATGTCGGGAGCAATTTCTGTGCCAATATTTGATGTAATTATGAGATTTATAGGGGGGATTTCTGTGTAGGAGTAAAAAGTAATAATTTATTTTTTTCTTTGGTTAAGGAGGAGACATCTTTGATGGAACCAGTTTTCTACTGGGGTAAAGACTGTTTGTGTATTGGATTGTAGTTCTGCTGGGGAAGATGCGGCACATATCAGAGTTGAATCATTGGCATATTGTATGCACGTAGCTTGGGGAAGGGAAGTTTTCAGATCATTAATGAAAATAGTAAAAAGGAGTGATCCAAGAATTGATCCTTGTGGAACTCCAAGGGTGACTGGAAGCTGACAGGACAGTTTATTGTCCCACAGGACTGCTTGTTTTCTGTTTTTCAGATAGGATTAGAACCATTGTACTAATTTAGAATCAAGAGAAAGTGATTTAAGTATCCCTGTTAATAGTTGCTGGTTAACCATACCAAAGGCCTTTGAGAGGTCTATGAAAAGTGCAGAAGATAGCTGGTTAGTATTCCTATTTTTATTAATACAGTCTGTAAAGGATAGAAGAGCAGTTGTAGTACTATGGTAAGGTCTGAAGCCATGTTGGCAGTCCACTAGTAGCTCATTCTGGAGGAGATGATTCAGTAACTGACGGTGGATACATCTCTCCATAATTTTAGCTAGAGGAGAGAGAAGGGCTATGGGGCGGAAGTTTGATAAGTCATTGGAGGTACCACCCTTATGCAAAGGGATAATATGTGAGGCTTTCCAGATTGATGGGACATAGGATTCCGAATCCACAGTAGACGAGTGCCTTTTTTCTTCTTTTTTTAGTTTTACGAAATGTAGGCATTACAATGTAGAAAGAGAAGAAAGGCTGGACAAAAACATGTTTAAGTTAATATGCTTAATCTTTGGTTGTTGAGGTTGGGGATGTAGTGTAAAAGTGCACAGATTTTAATATATTAGAGCTGATATATTTTCTTTTACCTTGGCATAGGTGAATGTCTGGATTAAATTCCACTGCTTAATCTAATAACAAGATTTTGTGTAAGCAGCCAAATAAGAGAATGCTGAATGCATATTATTTTCTGAGCGATGTTTACAAAGACTCATTGCTGAGTATATTTCCATGGAGACACGCTGTATGCAGGTTAATCTTGAGAAATCTGAATATTCTTTGCTAAGGGAAATGATTAAGTTTGAAAAATTATGAGAAATGAATAAGAGGTAAAACCTCCTTAGCAGTCTTAACACTTTAATGCAGTTAATAGAACAGTGTACAATTTAGTTTTTTTTAAAGACAGACAGTGCACTTTTTCTTAGGGCTAAAAGTTAATGTTTCTTGGAAACATACAAGCTGTTTTTCATATCTGGGAGGGGCCGAAAGAGATAAGAAAAGAATGGACAGTAATCAGTAAGTGGGAGCACAGGCTGTAGCATGCACTTTAACATGGGTAACCTTAATTTTAGATTAGATAATGCCTGTAGGTGCAGTCATATATGTAGACCAATTGTTCCCTTCTGGAGGGTTAAACTTCATGTTTTGAAGGTGTGCATAGTTTTGAGTATTTGTTCCAAGTTAATAGGGGGTGGGGTGTTTTGTATTTAGTTCTTTGAGGGTTTTCATTAAAACAAAAAATATTGCAGATGTGACATAGGTTCAAATGGAAATGAGAAGAAGCAACTGTACAAAAGATTAGCCTGCCAAACATTAGTATATGCATATAACATAAAATCTGGAAATACACATTCAAAAAATGGTGAAGTATAATAGGTAGGAACAATAGATTTTTATCATGATGGCTTTGCTGTCTACATTATCCTGGAACATGAATAGCCTTACATGTAGAAATAAAAAAGGAGTATTGAATTATATTAAGAAATGTAGAGTACAAATAGCAATGCTGCAGGAGACAAATTTGTAAAGAAATGAGCATGTGAATTTCACAAAGAGAGGATTTCAGAATGGATATTTGACAAAGAGAGCATTTCAGAATGGATATTCAGCAGAGTATCAGGGACAGAGGAAAATTGGAGTAATTATGCTAATCACTAGAGGGGCTCTAATAGTGATAGATAAGGGAAAAAAGACAAGCAATGGTAGATTTGTAGTAGTAAACGGCCACTGGCAAGGGAGGAAGATTACAAAGGAATGTATTTATATTCCACTGAACACTCCCATTATGGAGTTTAAGAAAATTTTGGGAGAAATAATTTCTGCAGGGAATATTATTTATAGGTGGAAACAAAAATTTGATTTGCAATAGGGAGGATGTATCAGGGTGACCTAGAAGGGACAATATAACACAAGAGGATAGACTTCTGAAGAAATTTATTAAGATATTTGATATAGAAGATACAAATTCAATAGCAGAAACCTGGACAAAATTTAAATATTATTCCCAAAGGTACAATAACTGGACTAGACTAAATAGAAATTATATTTCACAGTAAAATGTGTATTTAATTAAAAGCTTTGACGCACGTCCAATAACTATTTCTGATCATGCACCTATAAAAACTGAGATAAATGAAGTAAAAATAAGACACTGGTGCTTTCCCACATAGTTGTTAAGAACAGATGGATTTAAGGAATGGGTAGAGTATATTCTTGGAGAATTGTTAGGGACGACAGAAATATCTCCAGAAGTTATTACTAGTGACTGGAATAAAATGAAAATGGACTTTAAAAGAGGATAGAAATAAAAGAGAAGAGAAGTAATAGAAATGACTTAGAGAGGTGACAAAGGTTAAAGCATTGCAGAATAAGGGGAATATCGCAGAACAAGGGTAGCAGCAAATGCAGAGTGCTAAAGAGAACATAAGGCAATCTCTAGATAATATATACGAGTTTAGAGAGACTGCACTTAAGCAACTATTTTTGATAACTCCAGAGCACAAAATCTTTTAGTACAATGACTTAGGCAACGGAACATTAAAAGGGTTGTTGCCAAACTTAGGGAACCTAAAACAAGAAAAATAACACAGATCCTGTAGAGGTTTTAGAGATATTCCAGAAATTTTATAAAAAATGTATAAAGCAGAGAAATATGGAAATCAAAAAAGAGTACAAATAGAAATATTAATGGAAAACTTAAATATACCAAGGTTAGTGGTAGACAAGGCTCAACAACTAACAGTTAAGAAAGGAGGTGGTGAGATAAAAAGTTGTGTATAATCAATCCTCTGACAAGTCTCCAGGAACAGATGGTTCCTGTGGAAGTCTGGAAATTAGGAGGGAAAAAAGTGATAAACATCTGTAAGATTTTGTTTAACAGTATTGTAAAAGGATGGGAACCTCTGAAATCTTGGAAGAAAGCCGTGGAGGTTGTGTTACCTGAAGATGGCAAAGACCATTTAGACTCAGGCTCACACAGACCCATGATTATAAAGTGGTTATGTCTATACTAGCAAAAAGAATGGCAAATGTGTTGCCAAAAGTGATAAATATGGATCAGTGTGGTTTTGTAGAAGGGGGAAAACATTTGACAACATTACTAGAACAATGATGATCCACAGGTAAGCAGCATGTAAGAAAATACCTCTGTTGTTGATAGGTCTCGATGCAGAGAAAGAATATGATAGAGTAAGCTGGGATTTTATGAACAGGGGATTGGGAGCATTTGCATTCCCTGATACAATAATAAGGTTAATTAGGAGGATATATAAAGCCTTGGAGGCAAGAATTAAAGTCTGAGGGTTCCTCACAGACACACTGTGTTTGAACAGAGCACCAGGCAGGGGTGCCCTTTTCCCCTTTGTTGTTTGCTTCATATTTGGAGTCATTGGCAAAGACAATAATAGATTCAGCAATACAAGGATATAATTGGCATGGTAATCAAGTAAAGCTGGATTTATTTGCAGGTGATTTTATTGTGTACCTAATAAATTCAGAACAGGATATCTCAGTGCTGTGGAACATTTTGAGATAGTTTGAAGTCTTTTGGGGGGATAAAATTAATGAACATAAAACAAAGGCTATAGCTGTAAATTATGTACCCTCACACAAATTGGTTCAGCAATACCCATTTTTATGAGTACATGATAAAATTAAGTATTTAGGAGTATGGATTAAAAAGGTTTCTGTTATGGCAGTTAAGGATGTTTGGGAAGAGATTAAACAAAACCTAATACAAAAATTGAGAAACTGGAAACTCTTATTTATGGATATGGATATTAAGATACAAGGAATGAAAATGTTGTTAATTTCTACACTCTTGTATATGGGTCAGGCATACTTTTATCAACCCAAGGAAAAGTTGGACAATAATTAATTAGAAATTGTAGGAATTTATCTGGGAGGGAAAGATGGCAAAGATGAAGTGGGATACATTGATCCTTCCAATAGAACCTGGTTTAGATTTACCTGATTTGAAGGGATAGTTTAGAACTACACAGTTAAGGCTCATATACATATCACAAGCAAAAGATTATAAGAAGTGGAAAGGGATGATGATGAAGCAAAGAGAAAGTTCAAGAAATACAGAATGGGATTTTGGATGCAGATCCTTAAGGAGAAAAATAACAACCATACAGACTATTATATTTATAAATTATCAGAGAGTATTCCAAGAACTAAGCCAATACGAGAATGGAGAAATGAGATTTTGCTAATAGGGATGACTGAAAGTATGGGTACAGAAAATAGGCAAGAGGGGGGTTGGAATTTACTGGAGAAATCCGGAAAGGAAACCAAGATATTGTGACCACATAACTCAAGCAGGAAAGGTAATAGTGTGGGATGAGGCCAAGAAGACATTTAGATTGCAGGCTATAGACTGCCTTCCCTATCAAGGCTTGATCTCAGAGTACATAAAAACAAAAAGGAATAGGGAGATTTTAAGTGAAAGACTTGCTCTGGTAGAGTTTTTGTTGAATCTAGTACATAAGCAGCTGTTAAAAAGGGGATAATTAGTAGGTATATAAAATACTGCATGAAAACTCTAGGAATCAGTCATAAGAGGTTAGAAAGGCTTGGAAAGATAGATTGGATAAACATTTCACAAAGAAACAATTGAAGGATATATGTATGGTTCCCAAATATTCAACAATGTCTAGAAGATTTAATATTTTTGCTTGGAAGGGTTTCCATAGGTATTTTTATACTCAAGCAGACTCCAAAGAATTTTTCCTCAGGTAGACAGCAAATGTTGTAGGTGTGATGGGGAAGAAACAGGTAATTTAAAACATATTTTTGGTAGTGTAATGAGTTGGCAGAATTTAAACATTTTCTTCAGACGACCCTCACAGAAATACTGAGTGAGCAAATTGCTCTAACTAAGGAAATGATCTTTTTGGTCTATGATGCAGAATCAAGATTGCCTGTGGATAGTAAGTCATTGTTTACTTTAATTCTCATGGTTGCCAAAAAAAGCAAGTACTAAAAAATGGAAATCAGAGTCTAAACCAATCATAGTAAAAGTAGTAAATATAGCAACAGAGATAAAAGAACTTGAAGTGGAATCTTCAGAAAATGGAAGGAGCAAATTACATAGAAAAATGGAAATCAAAGTCTAAACCAACCACGGTAAAAGTAGTAAATACAGCAACAGAGATAAAAGAACTTGAAGTGGGATCTTCAAAAAAGGGAAGGAGCAATTTACATAGAAAAAAATGGGAATTTTGGGAATGATACATGCAGAATAATGTTTTGGAGGAGGAATGAGATTTAAGGGAAGGCAGGAACTGAATAATGTTTGTATGACAATGACTGTATAGAAGATTATATGTGATGTATAACGTTTGCAACTGAAAATGTCAGTATTTTTTAATTTTTTATTTGGTTTTAAAACAATAAACAAATCAATTATAAAACAAATAACTATCTACAGAGGTCCACAGCTGATCAATACATCAAAGTTATACATATCAACAATTAATATTTTTCAAACAAGTCTTTAAGTATAAGCCAAGATGTGTATGAATGTGCAATTCACTACTGCAAACAATTTTGCCATACTAATAAATTCAACACTAGAGGGGGTAACTTTACTTTTCAATTTTTAGTAATTACTTTTCTGGTGATAGCAAGACTAGACCAAAGAAGAGGCACTTGTGTTTTTGGAATTATCTCAAGAATCAGAGCATAAATAAAATTAAAGATTTAGAAATATTGCATCTGACCAAAGAACTTGAATACAGTTAATTTATTTCTAAAAGGGAGAGATGACTTCACATTCATATACCATATGCTTCCAATCAGCTATTATTTCAGAATCACATCCCAAGTATTTAATTCTATTTGATTTATACATAATTGTATTAGTGTTAGGAGTGACAAAAGCTCTGTGTCAGACTTTCCAAGGGGAAAATGTCTAATATAATGAAGATGTAGTTTTATCTGTAAATGTCAATATTATGTTCTGGTATTCTTCAAAGAAGTCTTCATTATTAATTTTTGAGTAGTACCAATAGGAATTTCTAAATATGTGAACTCTAACTTAAGAATTTTATACATTTGTGACAAATATAATTTATTTTTCATTGCATTATTAATGATATTTATTTAAAATTCCAATAATTTGGGGAACAATTCCTTATCCATGTTAAATATCTTATTAATCTATGTGTTCCCAAGCTCTCTAAATATTTGTAAAATTAACCAATTCTCAGAATTGTGATTGTATTTGGACCTTACATTTTTACCACTCTATATATATATATATATATATATATATATATATATATATATATATATATATATATATATATATGTATATATCAGTACCTTTTAAGAATTAATGCCAATAAATTAAGTTACTTTGTTGTTTCAGTACTAGTATTTTGATGAAGTTATGAGTTTCTATGTAGTCGTTTGTACATGCAATTGGAAACAGAGATATTACAATGGTTAGAATTTGTGAACTTTTGTAAAAAGGAAATGATGTTATTTAAATAGGGAATTTGAGAAGAGGGTGTAATTCCATTTACTCAAAAATCTTTTAATAACAAGATAAAACTATTAGGGAATATTTGTTTATGACTGGTTATGATATATTTCTTGATGTATTTGTTTTCATTTTGAATCATAAGATGAATTTATCCACAATGCTATAACTTTTTATAATTGTTGAAGTAGCATACAATTGAATATCAGGGAATCCTATTCCAAGCTTATCCCAATCATTTCTGTGACAATCAAAGGAAATTTCTGGTTTATTAGGATGCCAAAAAAATTAAGTAGGATATTGTTTATCTTCTTAATGAATTTTTAGTGGAGATAGTACTAAAGATTGTAAGACAAACACTGTTTTAGGGAGAATTACCATCTTAATAAGCATTAATCATTCTTCCATGGTAAAGAAGAATTTGTTCCAATGTGTAAGTAAACGTAAAAGTTTGGCAGCATCCTGTTGAAAGTTTGTTTGTATCATTTCTTTACTATTAGACATAATGGTTATACCAACATATTTCATTTGATTTGTTTATGGCTGGTTGTGATATATTTATTATTTACTATTAATATTTCTTGATGTATTTGTTTGATCACCAGAAAGCCTAATTACTACTTCATAGGTGACAGCTCGGAATTTGTGCTTATATTCTGTTCCTGATGAGAGAAGGAGTAGAGCGCAGTGCTTCCTGACTGTTTCTGGTTGGACAGTGAATGTCTGTGCTTAACATTCCTGATTGGTCTGGTTGCTATTCAAGGCATCTACCAGGAAAAGGGTACAATTAGCCTAAAGACCCTTGCATCATCTGAGACAATACTGTGGCCTGCTTCTCATCTTGGGATTGGTGCTAACATTCTGCTTCTGGTGAGAGAAGAAGCAAAGGAGTATTGTACCCCAATAGAGTGAAGCTGTGCTGAGACCAGCATTAGTAGTAGCCCGGCAGTAGCCATTCATGTGACTCCCCTCTTTTCATCATTCTTGACAAGTTAAGTCTTTGTTTTCAGTAAGTACTGCTTGATTTGTTTTCTAACTTCAGAATATCTGCCTAAATACTTCATCCTTTAATTTTCAGGGTCTACATATTAGTTTCCCCTCAAGTGTTTAGCCATGCCCTGTACAGACTCAGACCTTGAGTGAGATTTTTCCTGTAAAAGCATGATTAAAATTTCTCCAATACCTAGTTGCACACAAGACATCTAGTTTGCAGTGACAAACACTGTCCCCAGAGTTGCAAACCGAATACTCCTGACATAGCTTTATATTCTCACTCCAGCTACCTAAGCAATAAAAATGGTCTGTTGCCATGGATATGAACTTTTCCACTATCTTCATTACCAGCTTAATAGCTATGGGCATCCTGAGGCAATGTAGAAATCGCCTCATGTTTACTGACAACCAGTTAATTCTCAAACAAACTGATATAGTATGTGAGAGATGTATTTACACAGTGTCACAGGAGGTAAAGCTCTCACATAAAAGTACTCCTAATGTCAATACAGTTGTCAGTAGTACACGTCACACCCATCACACACAATTCAAAACAGACATATAGACCCACATATGCTGAAGCACTTAAATGTAGTCTTCCTAAACCACAACAACCTCTTAGTTAAAGTACACATAACAAATTCCCTCAGCAGCCCCAAATGCACTCTTTCAAAATAACACCCACATCAACACATAGAGCCACATCTCATGGAGCATCTACCTCCAAGCCCATAATGCAAGCCACCACACAATCCAACAGTCTGGTCATTGGAGACTCCATCATGAGGCACACTGATGTCCTTTTTACCAGGCTGAGTATGGAGAAAGTCACAGTCAGTTGCTTATCAGGGGCTAGGATACACAACAATACACATGCACTCATGTTACTGATCTACAAGTACCGGTATGACTCAGTCATCGTCCCTGTGGGAGTAAGTGACCTGAGACATACCTCTCCAGACTATATGAAGAGAGACATCATGGAACTCTCAGAATATGTGTCTCAAGCTGGTATGAGCCTAGCAATGAGCAGCATTTTACCTTCTCCAAAGATGATGCCACAATATGAACAAAAGATGATTGATTTTAATAACTGGCTTAGTTTCTGGTGTCATTTTATGGGGGTGCAATATTTGTCAGTTTGAAAGGAGATGGTCAATAGACCACACTGCTTTTCCAGGGATGGTCTCCACCTCTCCCCTCTAGACTTTCGAATATTAGCTAAAACATTGTCTTCCCTCATAGTGCCTTGTTTAAGAAATGACAAACTGAAAGTACTTCCAACATAGCAAATCAAAATGAAGAAAATCTAAAGGTATTACTGCTCAGTGCTAGCGTCTAAACAACAAACTCCACTCCTAGAAGCTTTCTGCACCCTACAGAATGCTGATGTCTGTGCGGTCACTGAGACATGGTTTAAAGCCACAGAGAGCACACCAACAGTGCAAGGTTGTAATGACTTCCACACATTTAAACCAGCTACTACACAGACAGGGACTAAACGTGGAGGTGCCTCTATTTACATCAAAGATAAATATACCCCAAGGCTGGTCAAACAGGTCAATACACTTGAGCTGCTCCATATTCAAATCACCATAGTCAAAATCCAATACGTTCATAGGTATTTACTAGGCTAATGACCACAAGGGCCTTTTTAAGCCTAGCCATGCATCCCAAATCTCTGACAAGTTCTAATACCCTTGATGAGTATAAGCATGTGCCTGGGAGATGAACCATTTACAGGTTACCTGTGTACATTAGAGACATAGGTGCCAAACCAGGGATGAATTTCTGGTTTCCCATCCAACTTTGTCTAAGTTGTACTTGAATTGGGTTAGGGAGGAACTCTGCTTCATATGGATGGGGAGCTTGTTCCATAAACGGGGTAGTCTCTGGGATACATACCTATCTCTCCAGCAGGTCCTATTTATATCACAGGCAAGGTTTAAGTCTTTAGAACAGGTAATTCTGGTGCTGTTTGTTTTGTGGATATGCAGGAGGTCCATTAGAGTGGGGTTTGACAATGCCCTGTATATCAGGCATAGATCTCCCCTCAAAAGCCTGTAGGAGGCAGAATACAGGGATAGGGCCTTGAGGCAGTCTGCATAGGATATTTTACTTACTCCCTATATTCTTTTAGTGAGGAACCTCTGTGGACGTTCTAATTGCTGGATATGCCTGGTTAAGTACATACCAAAGGAGGCCTATTTATATCACAGGCAAGGTTTAAGTCTTTAGAACAGGTAATTCTGGTACTGTTTGTTTTGTGGATATGCAGGAGGTCCATTAGAGTGGGGTCTGACAATGCCCTGTATATCAGGCATAGATCTCCCCTCAAAAGCCTGTAGGAGGCAGAATACAGGGATAGGGCCTTGAGGTGGTCTGCATAGGACATATTACTTGTGTCCTGTATTCTTTTAGTGAGGAACCTCTGTGGACATTCCATTTGTTGGATATGCCCGGTTAGGTACATACCAAAGGAGGCACTGTACTCAATGACAGGTCTGATGAATGTCGAATACAGTGGAACAATGACTTCCTTGTAATTAGATGCCATAACTTAGTTGTCATCTCGCAGTAAGACACTGTCCAGTTCGATTCTCAGCTAGAGCGTCTTCTGCGTGGAGACATGCGTGAATGGGTGCACCTTCGTTGAAGGTTGTGCATCAGGGCTGGTAAGTCGGCATGTAAAAATCAACTACCAATCATTAGCGGACTGGAGTTCCGCTGTGGCAACCCCTAACTGGGAAAAGCTGAAAAGACACAACAACAACCTTTGTTTATAAGTTGCATAACATAGAATGATTTCCTCACCACTGTAGACACATGATGGTCAAAGGCTAGATTACTATCTATGTGTGTCCCTAAGTCCCTGATTACTGGGTCAACTCTAAGAGGTGTGTTGTCAGTATGATAGTTACCAGGGATAGACAACTTCCCAAAGGATACTATTATGCATTTTTTGGCATTTAGTTTTAGTCCATGGCTCTGACACCAGTTGTTTGTCTGTGACAGCCCCTCCTGGAGAACATTTGTGTCAGTGTGAGATTCAATAACAGGTCCTAATTTGCAATCATCTGCAAATTTAGTCAGCCAGGCACCACTGACATTGGCCTTGACTTCTGAGAAGTAAATACCAAAAAGCAGCAGTCCAAGGACTGATCCCTGAGGGACTCCACTTGTGACTGGCCTCTTTGTAGAGATGGACTCCCCAATTCTAACTTCCTGGGTCCTGTCTGTGACCCATTTGGCTATCCACTGGGTAATATATGGGTTTGTACCTAACCTCTTGAGTTTGTCAACAATGCCCGAGTGGGGTATTGTGTCAAATGCCTTGGCCAGGTCAAGGTAGGCAATGTGAATGATTTTGTCTTCATCCATTGCTTTGGTAACCTTCTCAAAGAAGTCCACCAGGCTGAGTAGACATGATCTGCCCTTGACAAAACCAAACTGGGTCGAGTCCAGTGTCTGAAGGTTTACTATATCTCTATTGACCATCTCCATGCTAATGTCCAGTGTCTGGAGGTTTACTATATCTCTACTGACCATCTCCATGCTAATTCTTTCCATGGCTTTACATATAAGACTAGTGAGACTTATGGGTCTGTACTTTCCTTGCCAGCTATCGTTCCTCCTCAATGACCCAGGAAACCTATACCGTGTATTTAAACTTATTAGAAACACTAACCATCCAACCCAATGCCATATTCATAGGTGACTTTAATTACCCCACAATTAACTGGGAATCCTATATGACACATAATGTACAGGCAGAGAGATTCCTGGATTTTATAAACACAAACTCCCTGAACCAGATAGTCAGTATACCAACCATGGGTGCAACCATACTGGATCTGGTCCTCACTAATATGAGACAGTGCTGCACATCCCCCTACTGTAATGTCTTCCCTGGTAAGGTCAGACCACAAAATGGTCTCTTTTGAAGTAAAAATAAAACCTGAACCCCTAGCTAAACCTGGAGTATTCAGAAACTATTCTAAGGCTAACCACTTGCTATTAAGTGATAACCTGGCAAAATTGCAAGCCCCCATAAACCCTGAGAACACTGTAGTCTATTCAGAACTGTTCACAGAAACACTGTACACGCATGTTAATAGCTGCATAGAGGCAGATGTACCCATCAGGAAGAAGTACACAACTAACTCAAAAAACAAGGCACACTGGTGTAATCCCAAAATCAATAGGCTGTATTTTTTATTAATGTTTGAACTTTTAAAAGTTTGAACATTTCAATGGAGATCTCCGTACAGTGCAGAATGGGAAGATTTCCCTTTTCTGCAATGTGCAGCGATCTTGGAGTTGGTATATTTAAAGAGTGGGAGATTTGGGGGGTGCAGGGGGGCTTGCCCCCCTGCTTAAACTGTTCAGGTAGTTTTTTTCTTTGGTTTATTTTTTTTATTACATTTTTGAACTTTTAAGTCTGATCATATGGTGTCGACCATACGATGTTCAAACTTTTAAAAGTTCGATTATGTAATATAGATGCGTGTGTAAAGCTCATTGTAAATGGAGCCACCTATACTGAGCCAGAAGATATAGCATACCTACTGGCCAATAAATTCAGCTCCAACTTTACCCCACTCAGGCACTGTTGACAAACTCAAGAGGTTAGATACAAACTCATATGTCACCTGGGGGATAGCCAAACTGGCTAACAGACAGGACCCATGAAGTTAGAACTGGGGAGTGCACCTCTGCAAAGAGGCCAGTCACAAGTGAAGACCCTCACGGATCAGCCCTTGGACTGCTGCTTTTTGGCATTTACTTCTCAGAAGTCATGGTCAATGTCAGTGGTCTCTGGCTGACTAAATTTGCAGATGATTGCAAATTAGGAGCTGTCATTGAATCCCACACTGACACAAATGTTCTCCAGGAGGGGCTGACACAGGCAAACAACTGGTGTCAGAGCCCTGGACTAAAACTAAATGCCAAGAAATGCATAATAGTATCCTTTTGGAAGTCATCCATCACTGTTAACTATCATATTGACAACAAACCCCTTAGAGTTGACCCACTAGTCAGGGACTTAGGGGCATACATAGATACAGTAAAGAGTTAATTATCTGAATGTCGATTTTCCGAAATGTCAACTTTCCAAACATAGGCTTTCAAAGATTTTTGGTGGGAAAAAGTCATAAAGTCTGACTATGTAAACATTATATGTATTCACTTGTGTGTGTGTTTTGAGCTTGTAGCCCTTTCATGTGTGAAAAATATTCTTTATTGTTCACTGGAATCACTGAATGGTTGAAAAGTGTATTATCTACATGCAGAAAAACATTTTTAGAAGTTTTTTATCGTGTTCATTTATATGTTTGATTTTCTGTACAATTTGATTATCTGAACTCTCGGTCCCAATTAGTTCAGATAATTGGCTCTCTACTGCAGTAATCTAGCCATTGACGTGTCTACAGAAGTGAGGAAATCATTATATGTTCTGGAAGTTATAAACAAAGGTATGGCATCTAAGTCCAAGGAAGTCATTGTTCCAGTGTATTCAGCATTCATTAGACTTATCACTGAGTACAATTCCCCTTTTGGTAGGTACCTAACCAGGCACATCCAATAAATGAAACAGCCACAGATGTTCCTGACTAAAAGAATACAGAGCTTAAGTAAAATGTCCTATGCAGACCCCCTCAAGGCATTATAACTCTATTCTGTCTCCTGCAGGCTTTTGAGGGGAGATCTATGCCTGACATACAGGGCATTGTCAGATCCCACTCTGATGGACCTTCTGCATATCTGCAAAGCAAACAGCACCAGAATTACCTGTTCTAAAGACGTAAACTTTGCCTGTGATAGAAAAAAGGACCTGCTGGAGATACAGGTAGGTAAACCAGAGATGACCTCATCTCCTGAACAGGGCCCCATTCAACGTGAGGCAGAGTTCCTCCATAACCCAATTCAAGTGCAACCTGGACAATTGGATGGAGAAAAGGAACTTCATCCCTGGTTTGGCACCTATGTCTCTAATGGACACAGGCAAGTTGTAAATGGTTCATCCCCCAGCCCCATGCTTACATTTATCAAGGGTATCAGAACTTGTCAGAGATTTGGGATGCATGGCTAGGCTTGAATGGGCTTGCCTTCACTGAAGGTTGAGCATTGGGCTGGCACCTTGGCACCCTCAAAACCTACTGCCAATCATTAGCGGACCAGAGTTCTGCTGTGGCGACCCCTAACCAGGAAAAGCCAAAAGAAAAACAACATTAATGTATGTATTCTTATTGTATTATCCTGTACTTACCTATTTAAAATTTATTTATTTACTTAACATTTGTTTACTGGGAAAGTCTGACTTGGAACAAAGCAAAATTTCAGTGGAGGCCTGGGGAGAAATGCTCCAGATGCATGTCTTTGTAGCATGGGAGGAAACTGGAGCACCCAGAGGAAACCCACATGAATGCAGGGAGGACATGCAGACTCCATACAGAAGGCATCCCAGCTGAGAATCAAACCAGAGAACCTCTTGCTGTGAGGCAACAATGCTACTGCTGCACCACTGTGCCATCCAAAATAAAAATAAAGTCAGTTTCATCATTGTTAATTAGTTTAGGTATAAGTCGATTAATTCTGTTATCTAAAAGGAACATGAACATGTTATAGTCCACATTTAAAATTGTAATGGCTCTGTATGATGAATACTTTGTAGGCTCCTTATCTTGTTTTAAAATAGGTGATATAAGGGAATATTTCTATGATGGGGGGACTTCAGCAGTTGTTTTTATTTCTCTTATAGACCTTATCTAATATTTTAACTGCACCATCCGGTAGTATTGTACATGATTCTGTTATAAGACCATCTAAGCCCCGTGCCTTATTATTTTTTTAACTTTTTTATTTGATCTTTATTTCTGTTAAAGTGAAGGCTTTATCATTTTTTTATTTGTTCAGTTGTTATTTTAGTATTTATATTTTTCCTTAGAAATGTTTCAACTATATCATCATTATCTAGGTTATTTGTATTATTATTTATATTTTCAAAAAGTATTTTAAAGTCATCAAGAATACTTTTAATATATGTTCTTCTTTCTTATTATTTATATGTGTGATAATTTCTTTGATATGATTTAGTTTACTCATGTTCTTTTATCTAAGAGCAAGTTTATAGGCTTTTACTGAATATACCTGACGTTTAAGTGTTTTCAGGTTTTTTTTGTAACTTTATGGTTTAGAATTTCAACATATTTTGTATTTAAGTTTTTAAGTTCCGACTTACTGATAATATAATTTGGTTTAACATTTAACTTTAGTGTGTCTATTTTGGCCTGTAGTGTAGTCAATTCTTTGTCCCAGTCTCTTGTTTTACTAATGTACCAGCCTGCAGCTCTTCCATTAATCAAGCTTTTAGTGAATCCTACAAGACAATGTCAGATACTTCACTATTCATGTTTATTTCTAGGAAATGTTTGATCTCTTTAATACACCAATCCTTGAATCCTTTTATTTTAATAATGTACACTGGTAATCTCCCTTGATGTATTAAATTGTCACTTTTTAATTATAATATTATGGTCTGATTTTAACAATATTTGTTTGTGTTCCATGTCTATATGAATAATGGGTAAACTGAAGTGAGTTTGTTTCCTTAGCTCATATTTTATTTATTTTACTTTTGTTAACCGGGAAAGTCCAACTGGATACATATCCATTTTCAGTGGAGGTCCGGGGGAAAAGCTCCAGATGTGCAAATTATATTTAACAAATACAAAATACAATTAACAGTATAATATCAGCAGTTCAGATAACAATGCATATACATAATTCCAGGAGAAATTAATAGAAAAAAATTGTTTACATAAGTTAGGTAGAAAGGATTAGAATGCAGTATGCTATCTGGGTAGAAGTGCCAGCAGCAATGAGGACAAATAATGGGAGCCACTTAGCAAGTGAGCTGAGAGAGCTTAACCTGGGCTAGTGCAGGTACACATCCAGTGGTTGGTGAGATCATTTTTTACTGCAATTTTAAACTTTGTTAGAGAGGGTTCAAGTGTTATGGCAGGAGGGAGTAAGTTCCAAGTTTTTGCTATGTGGTTTGAGAACACTGAGTCACTGGCTTGAGTACAGGATTTAGAGGTCTTTAACATTCATGTGGCATTAGATCTCAGTGGTCTGGTACTGGTGTAAATTATAATTAAGGGTTGTATTCTCGGGACTCTGTCTGGTTGGTAAAGTATTCCATGGGATATAGTAAGCTGATTGTAGAGAAGTAGGTTGGGGAACTCAAGCCAGTTTAGTGTTTTTACATTTTGAGAGCGATGTGTGCGATTGGGTAGATTCTACAGTGAATCTGGCAGCATGGTTGTAGCAGATGGTTAATTTATTTAGCTCAATTTTTGAGAGGTTAGTGAGAATGGGTGAGGCATATAGGAGAGAGGAGAGTAGGTGGGTGCTTGCTGTATTGGTTCTGGCCAAAGGGGTTAAGTAGGCTTTGCTTCTGTAGAATGAGCCCAGTTTTTATTGGTATTTTTTTATTGTTTGGTTAACATGTAGATCAAATTTAAGATTGTTGTCAATTAGTACCCCAAGTAGTTTGGTGTGGTTAACATGACCTATAATGGTACCATTGTTGAATGTGATACTAAAATTAACCTGAGAGGAGGGTCGGGTTGGGGAAAACAGCAGAAGCTTGGTTTTATTAGCATTTAGTAGAAAATGTCTGCTGGAAAACCAATTTTCTACTAAGTTAAATGTTTTCTGGGTCTGTGTTTGGAGTTCTGGAAGGGATTTGGCTGAGCAGACTAAAGTAGAGTTGTCTGCGTATTGGATACAGGTAGCTTCAGGGGTGACTGTCTGCAGATCATAAACAAAGATTGAGAATAGTAGAGGAACTAATATGGACCCTTGTGGAACTCCTAATATTACAGGTAGAAAGGTGGATAGACTATTTTGCCAGATCACTGCCTGATTTCAACCTTGTAGGCAATGTCGAAACCACTTGATGGTTTGGTTGTGTAGAGAAAGTTTACGAAGTGAGAGTATTAGCTTGTTATGATTGACCATATCAAAAGCTTTAGAAAGATCTAAAAAGAGTGCTGACGAGATTTTTCCATTGTTCCTATTCTGGTTGATGATGGAGTCTGTGAGTGACAGCAGTGCTGTTGTGGTGCTATGGAAAGGTCTAAAGCCATGTGAGTTTGTGAGAAGTTTGTTTTGAATTAGGTAGTGCATAAGTTGGCTATGAATACACATTTTCATGATTTTGGCTAAAGGTAAGAGGATGACTATGGGCCTATAATTGGATAACTCCAGAGAGTTTCCACCTTTCAGTTTCCACCAGGACATATATCCTTTAAATTCATTAGATTTACAAAATTTGTTAAGTGATTGGCTGATTATGTGATTCTCAGCTTTCTATCTGCAGTGGAATTTTTTTGTTTGATAAAATATAATTAAAATCACCAGCCATTATGACTTCACCTTTCATGTAATAGGCTACAGAGTCTAAGTAATTGTTTGCATCTTTAGCTCCAACCCCTGGAATCCAATAAGAATTCACCAATGTATATATAGTTTTCTGTTCCACTCATTCATAACAATGCTGAACATACCATTTTATCAACATAAGTATCCATTACTTTAGGCATTACTGGTGAGTTCTTCCATAAAATGAGTGTGCCTCTTCTTTTAGCTCGAAAGCCAGAACCTGCTAAAATCAAATAATTCTTTAATGAAAGTTTATGTACATCTTTATTAATTAAATGTGTTTCCTGTATAAATGCTATTTGAGCTTTATGTAATTGCGAGTATTTGAACAGACTACCCCCGCTTTACTGGATTATTCAATCCATTAATATTAACAGGTATGCATTTCCAATCAGACATTTATAAGAGAGAAAAAACACATGTATAATGAAATTACATGTGTGTATAGCACCTACTACATACTTATAACAATATGAAATCTTCAGCTATGGACAAAACATTTGAAACAAGAAAGTTACCTAGTGATATAACCCTAAAACATTTTACTGTGGAATAACGTATCCCTAGTTTGTTGAAAAAGACAAACAACCTTCCTCTCAAACTCTCCATTAGAATAACAATGTTTAGCTCACACGTCTGATTTATATTAATGTGTCTCATATTTTTAGTATGCATTTCCCTGGATCCACTCTAGGCAGAGATTCCTCTCAAACTCTCCATTAGAATAACAATGTTTAGCTCACACTTCTGATTTATATTAATGTGTCTCATATTTTTAGTATGCATTTCCCTGGATCCACTCTAGGCAGAGATTCCTCTCTAACTCTTCCAGATAGTTCTAGGAACTGTATGCTGCCCCCACTTAAACCTATTATTAAGAAAGGCGCAACTTTCAGCCAACGCACTACCTCTCACTTTTAATTAAGGTGAACACTCATGTCAAGCATACAACTGGGATAACCCAAGGCTTTGCAAGCCAACACTACCAGAAGGACTACCTTCCCACAAAAAACAACAAACAATGTATGTGCTTAAATTAATAGAGGCAACATCCTGGTCTACCGTATAGCTAATTGCACCATTTTTCTTTAGTTATCCCTCTTTTTACTAAACTGTAAACCAAAGGTCATTTCCCTGTCGAAGGCAGTGTATGAGAGTTCCCCTGGACAGAGCTCCTACAGCTGCTTAGACACCATTACTTTTGCTTAAGAGGAAGCCCTCTCTCTAAAACATTTGCTCACACGCTTAAACAGGCAATAGACTATTCTCTTGACTGGCTCCATACCCTACATTAAGCTAAATCACACTAGATTTTTCTGCACAATAATTCCTTAGATAGACATACCTTATAGATAGTTCATTTTTGCTAAAGAAAGCTTCTCTTATCAGGTCCCTTCCCACTCCATTCCCCCTTGCTCCACTGGGGCTCACTCTGCTCCCCTACCCTCTCCACAATTCCACTTACCCCCACTATCTCTAAACTTATACACAACCAGACACACACCCACTCAGACAACAGCCAATCACTGCAAAGAAAGCCAACAATAATTAACTAATCACACAACTTGGAACCTCAAACTATTTCAACATAGTCCCACCCCTCTCTATACAAACACACCTACCTGTAACACCACCAGATAACCACCTCCTAGGATTCCATTAAATGCTAATAAAATGTTACTCCAGCACATAGCACTCATTGGTCTATTTATAATCACCTACCTTGCTACATCATACCATAATGTTCATATCACAACTACCCACTCCTCCACCAACTCAACTAGCAAACAGCACAATAATCTTCTATGTAATTTTATCATATGGCTTCAGATATATAACACCTCCACTACAAAACACTTTCTATTAAATATTCTCACCCAGTAACTAATCCAAGCCCATCCCAAAAATCCACCAGGTTACTTATAAAGCTCTCATACCTATTCACAGTCAATACTAATCTAATGAAATTATGTGCAGACATACACCCCAACCCAGGCCCTCAATCCCAAATATACATTCCAGACCCTGTAAACACAGCACCCTTTCCAACCACTAATAATCTTCAAGGTAGTAACTCTGATCTACTCCTGCTAAACATGAACCTGAGAAGCCTAACAGCATCATGCATTTCATGATACCATATCCCATCATTCTCCAGATATATCAATCCTTACTGAAACCTGGCTAAACCCTACATACAAGACAATGCCATCCTTACCCACTGCTACAATATCCCCCAACAAGACAGGTCCAATAAACATGTTGGTGGCATAGCAAGATTATATAAGGACAACCGCAAACTTGAAAGACTTGATAACAAGCCCACTGACCTAACTAACCTAGAAATACTCATCTCCTGCCTTCAAATTAACCCTAAAAAAGCACATCATAATAATACCCATTTATAACCACCAGGCAACAAACCGGCTATTATCGAGGATTTCCTCTGCTGGTGTTCAGTCAGGAAACTATAATAATGGGAGACTTCAACACTGACTGGAATACATTCTCCTCCAATGAACCTTCAAATTTCATAAACCTCCATGGTTTCAGACAGCTAATGCAAACCCTACTAGATATGACAAGCACAACAACAAAAAAAGAAGTTATGTACTCACCATTACATTCTATCTGAGTAGTTGTTCTTCATTTGTCTTCAACCTGTGGGTCTGCAGATCCATATCAGTTATGACTCAGCCACATATCCAGCATCTGATCTGAGCTCAAAGCTCCTCCCCTTACCCATAATGCCCCTGTCTCCTTCCTCCCTTCTGATCAAGCTTGCTGCCCAATCAATTACTCACACCCGACCCAACAGGACCTTGTCATTACCAGAAAAAAATTCCTGAACAAAGAGAAGGACACAAAGGTATCCTGAAGGTGTCCACCTTCTGTACCTATATAATCATGTAACAGTTCAAACAAGGCTGGGGGAAGAAGGGGGGATGGTTGAAGACAAATGAAAAACAACTACTCAGATGGAACATTATGGTGAATACATAACTTCTTTATCTAAAGTAGTTGTCTTCATTTGATTTTCAACCTGTGGGACAGAGTCCCCAGCTACTAAACACCTGGAAGACCCTTATGGAAGGATATTCCGGAGGATGGCAGAGCCAAAGGATGCCCTGTTCCTGGATACAATTTCCAACTTATAATGTGAAAAGAAGATATGAGATGAGGACCAAGTAGCTGCAGAACAAATATTATCTAACAAAACTCTGGATCATAAAGCCACAGAGGTGACCATAGATCTGGTAGAATGTGCTTTCACCTGGGCTTGTGGGGAAATCCCCCTGACAGAATATGTCTGAATGATGCATTAGGAAATCCAACGGGCAATAGTAACTTTGAATAGTGGTTTCCCTTAAAAGGGTTTGGAGTAAGCAACAAAGAGCTAGTCAGACTTATGAAATGCTTTGTCCTGTGTAAATAGAAACATAACTGCCTGTGTACGTCCAACAAATGCAATTTATATTCTCTCTTATTCTGAAAATTTGGGAAGAACACCAGGAGATTAATCATCTGATTAATGTTGACCTCTTAAACTACTTTGGGAAGAAAAGATGGATTAGTGTGCAAAGACACTCTGTCCTTATGAAAAATCATGCAAGAGACTTTGATCAACAGGTCTTGAATTTCCGACACTCTCCTAGCAGAAGTGATGGCCACTAAGAAAGCAGTTTTCTAAGACAGAAATTGCAGGTTCACTGTAGCTGCAGGTTCAAGGGGAGGGGGCAACACTAAACCCTGAAGCACTAAGGTAAGATCTCACAGTGGCGTAGGATCCTTCACCGGGGGTCGCAAAAGGAAAGTACCTTTAAGGAAAGTCTTGCAGAGCTTTGAAGATGCCAAGGAAGCCATATTCTGCCCCATACATGAAAGTCAGACATTGCAGCCAGTTGAACTTTGACTGTGGACAAACTGGTGCCTTGTTGAAAAATCCCCAGTAAGAACTCTAATACTGCAGGAACTGGAGCAGTAAAGGGATCCAATACACACTGCGGAGCCCATATAGAAAAAGTTTCCAGTTGCTATAGTACACCTTCCTGGTAGAAGACTTATGAGCTGCCACCAGAATTAATTTTGACAGGAGAAGTTAACCAGGATTCCTGATCATGAGAACAGCAGCAACCAAGCAGTGATTTTTAGACTGTCCAAGTCTGGATAAGGAATCCCTGAGGGATTAGAAATGAGATCTGGAACTGGATCCAATGTCCATGGTGGAGCCACCAGATGAGACCACAGAGAGGGAAACCAGACTTGGTGAGGCCAGCATGGGACAATGAGGAACAGAAAGCTCCCCAGCCTGCAAGTTTCTGAAGAAGTTTTGGTATCAAGAGTAGAGGGGGATAAGCATACAGAAGACCAGGAGGCCAAGCATAAGTCAGAGCATCTCTGGGGGCTTCCACTCTTGGGGGATTCAGAGTGAAGAACTCACTGTATTTTGTGTAGGAAGGAGATGTGAATAGATTGCAACAAGGCTGACCCCACTTGTGAAAAATCTGTTCTATTACTGAAGGGTTCAGAGACCACTTGTAAGGCATCAGGATAGATCTGCTGATACTGTCCACTAAAATGTTGGACCATCCTGGAAGTGTGTTGTCACCAGAAAATGGCTGATGGAGATTGCCAATTCCCACACTCTCATGGCCTTGCGACAAAGGGGATAAGATCTGGTTCCCCCTGTTTGTTGATGTACCAGACCACCGACATATTGTCTATCCGTATAGCAATTGTTCCTGAGGAAAGATGGGCATGGAGAGCCTGCAACACGAGAAGCACTGCTCTCATCTCCAGGACATTGATATGCAAACTGGTCTCATAGGGGGACCACATGCCTTGAACTGTCCTTCCCGAGGAATGCCCCCCCAGCTGGGAGGCGTCTGTAGTCACTGTCGCCTTGGGAAATAATGGGAGAAAAGGACGTCCCCGAACCAGATCCAGGGAATGAATCCATGAATCCACCACCAAAGACAGTGCTGGCACACTCAAGAGATTCAAATTGGGTGAGATGGCGAAGGATTTGCATGTGAAGGCACTCCAAGGGTAAAAGACTGATCATGGCCGCCATGGACCCCAATGCCCATAGTACCACTTTTGCCATCGGGGAGTGAGTTTGAAGAATGTGAAGAATATTTAGCTTCAGACTGCATATCCTGTGTGGAGTAAGGAGAACTTGTTCTTTGAATCATGTCTATCCAAGCCCCAGTGAAGTCTAAGATCTGAACTGGGGCCAGGGATGATTTGTTGAGATTAATGGTGATCCCTAACCGCTGGGCTAGTAGTAGAAAGGAATCACTCACTTGACAAAGTTGATGCCTGGAAGGGGCAGTGAGGAGCCAATCATCCAGGTAGGGAATGCCCGTACCAACTGCTCTAGTGGCTTCCTCGGTAGCATGGGAGAGGAGACGCATAGAAGTATTTGTGACTGACCTCAGAGTGGCCATACGAGTGGAACATTTCTTCTTGTCCTCTGCTGACATGGACTCAGGGGTCGATTCAGCGATCTCCTTCACTAGGTCTTGCTGCAGCCAAATCATATGTGCCATGTAATTCAGCACTCTTATCAGAAAAAGTCGCTGAAGCATACACACACTTCCCAAAGCAGTCCATCACCCTTGACTCTCGGTCTGGGGGATGAACCGTAGAGCTCTCCTGAGTGAGCTCTTTCCTAGAGGCAGCTGCCACCACCATGGCATCAACCAGGAACCCCTTATTCCAATGTGACTTATCTGAAGGGAGACTCAAAACTTTATCTAGGCACTTGGGAATGGGCTCCACTGTGTCCAGTTCCTTCCACACTAGAGATGTTATCAGGTCCACTAAAGGATCTGTGGGAGGGGACACCCAGGAAGTAGAGGATCCTGCACCAAATGCCTCTAGGAACACCGATTTATACGAGGTCAGTTTCTGGCCAGACCACCCCCCTTGCTAGTAGAGAAGTTCCATGATGTCTCCAAAGAAGACATCCTCGGGGGGTGAATGGGGGGGACCTTTCCCTTCCTCCAAATTGTTGTCTTCAGTGAGAGACTGCGGTGGGGAGTCTAAGTGCCTCCTTTTGCATGTACGTTTGCAAGGGTTCTCCTCAATGGGGATATCTGGGGAGGACTTGCCAACGTCTTGCTGCTTCCAAGTGGAAGCTTCCTGAGGCAAAATGGTGGCAGGCTGTCCCTGAGATGGCACAATGGCCAGAACTGTACCCAAAGCAGAGGGAGTCGGGGTGGAGTCTGAGGACGAGATGGTCAAGGGTCTCATTGAAAATGAGAGAACCATCTCCACCACATCAAAGGCCAAAGGGGAACGGACACCCTGAGAAAGACCAGTAGGAGCCATTCCCCCTCTGACCCTTTGGGGAGCTAGAGCTGAGACTTCAAGGACCAAGAGATCAAGGGGAAGACTGCGCTCTGACACACTAAGAGCTGACAACATCCCCTCAAATCCAACACCAATGCTACAGCTCTGAGAACTTGTCACATCTGACCCAGTTGGATCCAACATGCTTAAGGCCGTGGCCGGCATCAAGGTACAAGGTACCATCGGCACCAACCCCTTGACCTTGAGGGTCCTCAGATTCAAGGGCTCCAAGACGAAAGATCAGATTGGAGAAGGAGTAATTGGGGTGAAGAATGACTGTGTGCTCCCCACTCCAGAGGGAGAGGGGGCAGGCAAGACTCGCATCTGGATCTGGGTGCGGATGAACTTCCACATCATCCTGTCCATCTCAGCTTCACTAAGGCTCTGGGTAGAGTGGGAGGAGGAGGTGACTGACACCAGCCAGGAATGATGGTGAGGGGAAGCCTGCATGGGAGACTGGATCAGGGGCTCCTTTGGCTCAGCGGAAAACTGTGAGAATGGAGCTGGGAAGTCTCTGGTCTGGTAGCTGGCCTAGATTTAAGTGGAGGGCCAGCCGGAGCCGAGCAATCTGGAGACCACTTTCTCTACCTCTCCTTGTTCTATTTCTCCCCTTCCCCAGACCTGTTGGTGGGAGTTTGAGTCCCAGAGGCTGGGGAGGTGGTAGAATCAGAAGCAGAAGCTGAAGCTGGGGGCACTGGCACTACAGTCCCTGAAGAGGGAAGGAGGCCCTTTAGGATTAATTTATCCCAGAATGTGGTCATCAGCTGGGGAGAGCTTATGGCCACACTCTGTACACTTTCTGAATCCTGACTTGGTAGTTTCGGACATGTTCCCAAGGCAGGCCCAGCACACTCACAAACACTCACAACACACGCTATAGAAAAGTAAAGACAGTAGAGAAAAGAGTTTTTTTTTTTTTTTTTTACCAACGACCACACGGAGGGGAGGTAGAAAGTAGGGAGAGAATTATGCAGAGAGAGAGAAAGAGAAAGAGAGATAAAACCCAAAAAACAACTCACTTACCACAATCAGAAAGCAGAGAGCTCAGACAATGATGCGGACTTTGCAGGCGGCAAACAAGATCTGAAGGGAGGAAGGAGATGGGGGCATTATGGGTAAGGGGAGGAGCTTTGAGCTTGGATCAGATGCCGGTTATGTGGCTGAGTCGGATCCGATACAGATTCAGAGATCCACAGGTTGAAGTTCAAATGAAGACAACTACTTCAGATCAATCAATTCTAGAGTGGACCCTAATTAACATAAACTTCCCCTGTTATCCTTTTGGCTCTCTTCTAGACACCCTAACTGATCACCTGTCCACCAAGCTACTAAAACACTGAACATGCCCTCCAAAAACAACATCTACAAACATATCTGCAACAAAAGGAACTTCTCCCCTGACTCCTTCAATACTCTCTTACATCAGTGTGACTGGTCCCCTCCAAAGCACCTCCACCTTGACTCAGCAGTCCAGTATGTCAATGAAAATTTCCTCTCTATCCTAAACAATCAATCATCCCTCAGGAAGATGTGTGTAAAATCCAAACCCATCCCATGGCTCACTACTGATATAAAAAAAAGATATGCACGGCGTCTATGCAAGGAGAACAAAAACAAACAACCCTTAATACCTACCAACACCTATGAAATCAAGCCAAAAAATAAAACATGATAAAAAAGAATACTATACAGCAATTCAAGAAAAACACCAAAATAACCCCCAGAAATTCTGGGGAGTCATCAAGCACTTGCTAAAACCAGGCCATTCCACTACCCCAGCTCCATTCACAACTAACTCCACTGAAAGTATAGCCTCCCAGTTTAACACACACTTTATTAACTCTATTCTGTTCTTTATTAAAAATGACACCAAATCCCCACAGATCATCAAAGTGACCTCCATGCATTCACTCTTAATCCCATACACACTTCTGCAATAAAAAAGCAGCTATCCAAACTTAAACCTTCCCCTTCCCACTCACCAACTCCCAAATGAACTTCTTAAACTAGCTGCAGACAGCATCTCTTACCCCACATCAACCCTAATCAACCGGACTATAAAAGAGAAATACATCCCTAAACTTTGGAAAATTTCCTACATAATCCCCTGAACAAAGGCAGCACCTCCACTGAGTTCACTAATTAATGGCCATTAGCTATTCTTTCACCCATAGCAAAAATACTGGAAAAATGTATACACGCACAACTACTAGACCATCTCCTAAAAAACAACCTTATGTCCATGTCCCAACATAGTTTTCAACCAAAACACAGTAGAGCAGCCCTTGAAAGTCTTACTAACTCAATCAACCAGCATGGAAAGAATGGCCTGCTTGCCTCATCCACCTGTCTTAGCACGCCAAAGGCCTTTGACACAGTTTCACAGCAAAAAATGATCAGTGAACTAGCTTCCTTGAACCTTTCTCCAATCTGCCCATTCCTGGTTTGCTAGCTGTCTAACTGACCGTCAACAGGCAGTAAAGTGGCAAAATGAACTTTCACCTCTCACCGTAACTGTGGGTGTACCTCAAGGCTCAATCCTTGGTCCCTCCTTTTCTCTATTTTTACAAACTCTGTTCATCCACTCAACATGCAACCATAATTCAATAAGCCGACGATTCCTCCCTAATTTGCTCAGCCGCCTCCCTTCCTGAACTTCTGAATAAAAAAACAACAATCATTCCTTGATATTGAACAATTCATTTCAGACAGGGAATTTATTCTAAACCTTAACAAAACAAAGCTTATGCTCTTCTCCAATATCAAAAAACCCAATTAGTATCCCCCTTTATTATCCACTTCTCAAATAATACATTAATCAAACCAATAAAACACACTAAGCTCCTTGGGGGTCACAATAGACAACAAACTTAAATTTATCAAACTTGCTCTTGTAATCAAAAAGGTCCACTTTAAGTTAGGCTCACTACACAGAATTAAACCCTTCCTAACTGACACCACCAGACACTCCCTTGTTAGAACACATTTACTCGCCACCCTCTTATACACCTCACCAGTATTTACTAATCTATGAAAATCTGATTTAAATAAACTGGAGTCCTGCTATAACAAAATAGCCAGATTTGCTGCCAACCAACCTTCCAGAGGACATCACTACTCAGTACTACACCACCTTCAATGGTTGGAACTTTCCAACTACTGTCCCTTAACCGGCTAGCCCTAGCACACTCTACCTTCCACCACCCAGACAACTGCCCAGCCCTCGGCAACCTAGTTCAACCTCTCACCAATTGTAGACAGCTAAGATCCTCACAGATACTCCTACTGAAAGTAACTAAAGTCAGAAATAGCCATGGTGTCTCCCTATACCCCATCAAAATATCTAAATCTTAGAATGTCATGCCTCAGAAAATGATCAACACAACCAACTCATCCAAGTTCAACATGCTGGTTAAACAACAACAACCAAATGACACGTGTGTTTTTGCACTAAGCCAGATTAAACTCCCTCCCTCTCTCTCTTAATCTCCCTCTCTGTGTCCATAAAATGTTTCCTTTTAATTACAGTCCATCCATATTTTTCCTTCTTCATATCTCTGCCTGTACTAGCTCCCCTCTACTCCTACAACATTTCTCTAATCTCCACTGTTCTACACCTACCTATGTTTATGTCTTTGAACAAACAATGTATACATTTCTGTATTCTGCATTATTCCTGTACAAAACTGACCTCAAAACTGTGCTGACAAATCATTAATCACTGTAATTACCGTCCATTATTGTATTCTTCTGTGGAGCTTTTCTCCTGGGGCCTCTGTTGAAAATGGATCAGCCACCCAGTTGGACATCCCCAGTAAACCAATGTAAATAAATAAACAAACACCTAAATAAATTATCAGCTTAAAAAAGCTTGTCAGTAAGTTATTGTGAATAAGAAAATTAAACAGGTGTTCAGAATCTTTATTGTAAGTTGAACTGAATATGTCCACAATCATCTTTCCCTGTACCTCACATTACCTCCCTGGTCTACTTTAGGGAGGAAGTCAGTTGTCATTTTTGTATTTAATAATTTATATGTCACATGATTTATGTTTTTCCTGTTATGTGTAAAGTTGTTCATATGATCATAAGTTCATAGATTAGTACCAGGCTAACTGCCTTTGTGGTCCATTGTAAACCCAGCCAATTTCCCATGTGAGAATCAAACTCTGCACCCTGTGCTTATAAGGTGAACACCTTTACCACTATGCCAACCTCCCACTGTAGACATATTTATATTCTTTAACTATATACATATTCACTTATTCTGGCCTCTTTCTGTTTCTGTTTGTATACTATATCTTGCACTAATACTATATTCCTAGGTTTTATACTTTAGCTATAATCCTAGTATAGAATATCATATACTAGAACATTTATGTTTACCCTTATATATTTGATATTCTTTATTCTAGTAATGGTGTTAGAATCAGTCGTATTTTTTCCTTAAATGTTACATCTAATAGTATCTGAACAAATATCTGAAAAATCTTCCCTTCTAAAATTCAAACTTTCTATAATAAATTGTTCTGAGATATTAAGTTTTATTAGCATTAAGAAGAGACAGTAACAAAAAAACACAACCCTAATTTTTTATCAGAGGTGTCATTCTACGGGCTAGTATATAACCTACCCTTTTGGGTATACTGCATGCATTCAGAACTGTTTAATAACTGACAGCGGTTTAGAATGCAATTCACTGGCTTTTGCTTAATATCTAACTTGTATTCCTTGACATTTTAGTACATGATTCCAAATATTATGAGTATTTACTTTTAGACAGGAAGAGGTAAGTAACCTGGACATTTCTTAGAATTTTCAGAACTCCTGCAGCATCCCAAAAGTGCTCATGACTCTAATTAAGCTGATTCTGGCCAGTCCTCATGACAAGGGTTTGCAAATGAACAGGTTATCAGCTACAATTCTCACAAAAACATTGAGTGAATCCAAGCCATCTGAACATTACACATCAATCCCTCAAACCCACCAAACCACTAAAAAACAACAAAAGCCATTTCAAAGTATGCTAACCATGAAAAAGCTATTGTAGTTAAAGGAATGAATTAATAATTCATTAACCATTATTTGTATGAGATGTTTAATATAAAGTAGCCTGTCATGTTTACAGGAGCCACAGCATATAAACTTGCATTAAAAGAATGACAGTTGCATGTGATCCAGGTTTAACTTGTAAAAGTGTGAGTGTTACTCTAATTATTTGATATCATTCCAATAGTAACTGTTCTTCTTCTTCTTTCGGCTTTTCCCGGTTAGGAGTCGCCACAGTGGAACTCCGGTCCGCTAATGATTGGCAGTTGATTTTTACGGTGCCGAGGTGCCAGCCCGATGCCCAACCTTCAACGAAGGCACTCCCATGTAAAAAGCTATATTTTGTATACTTTGTTTATAACATAGCATGTCTTTCCTGGGTGTTATTACATGCCAAGTATACTATCAGTACCACACTACTGGACCATTTTAAGAACCCATAAAGTAACTTAACATGCCTCTTTAGTGTCGTTTGTTGCATCTTGTATTATATTTAATAGTACATTACTCAACCATGCCAAGATATCAGAAAGTGTGCCACCTAACTTATGTTTCGTCATAATAATGTTTAACCTTTAATAAAATGAACAGTTTAACCTTTTAAACTCTAAATGAAAATATATGGGTTTCATTTCATATATAGCTAAAAGAATCAAACTCTAACATTTTTAAAAGGGAATTAGTAACCATTTGTAGTAGGGAAATAAACAAATAAATGATTTACCTTATAAAAAGTAATATCCGGCACCTGTTCATAAGTATTCAAGCACTTCTTTAAATGAATAAGAATTCATAACGGTGAAATACACTGATTTTCATTTGTCCTTCAGTTTTTACTGTTTTTTTTTCACTTTTATTACGCAACCATCTTTTGTTGCATTTCTATTCAAAGAAGTTGATAGATTCCAGCCCATTTCTTCTGGGGTTTTTTTTTGGATTTTATTTTTCTGTATAAAGCCCATTGCATCTTCCACGGTGTTAAAATTCTTCTTTATTTCTGGAAGGCGAGCTTTGGTGGAAACAAGATTTGGGCTTTAATATGTTAACAAGTGGCACACGTTTTTCTCTTTGACATCACTAATGTTGAATGGTCATTGTCAAATCTTATAGCACTTTCTTTAATTTTAACTGGATAATTAGTCCATGCAGCTTTTAAGACTAAATCCTTATCTTGACTAGAGATCACTGACTTTGGTGAAGGCATTCTTTTTAAATATTTTTGATGTCAAAGGCAAAAGCTTCAAGCAGGTTAAACGTTTTAGGCAGCCGGGAATTAAGGAATTGAATCTCTTCCAAATTCTTTCAGGAATCCCATAAATCCTGATGTTTTTCCCTCGAGATCTGTTCTCTAAGTCTTCGATGTTTTCCTGGAATATGTTGTTTTATTTCAGAAGAAATGCAGTGTTATTCTTGTGTTTGAGTAATCTTCCATCAGATTCAGACATTGCCTCTTCTATACTGGAGATGCGTGATGACTGTTAAGAGATTCACTCAGCACTTCAGCTTGTTTTTTACAGTCCTCTTTAAAATTCTCCATTTTGCTTTCTAATTTACCTATCTTTACAGATAACTCACAGATATTACTTAGTACAGCCTGTCTGTCTTTCTTCATACTGTCCTGTACACTGGGCTTAGAGTGGCTCATTGTGAGACAATTAGTTCCTTCTAGTTTTCTTGAGTGTAAAAAGCAATTAAAAGCGTTTCAAACTTTTTATTTTTGTAGTAAATATTTCAGCAGATGTGCAACTATAAATCCACCAAGATTTGAAAGTTATATTTCAGTTTTTTTAGTAAAAATTCTGTCAGAGATGTTAAAATGAAGCAGAGTTAAAAACAGTGCTTTTAACTGCCCACCATCTTGGCCATGACACGAGTATGCTTTGTTTTCATTTATATAGTTTGTTTTAATTTATGTAAATGTAAAATTGCCTATGTCATAAGTGATAATCCAATAACAGTGTTTCTTGTTAAATAAAAATGGACCTAGACGCTTTGTGAACACTACTCTTGGTGCAGTGAATATTAAAAAGGGTAAGGCAGAGAACTGATAATGTGATCCAAACATACAAAACTATAGGAAAAGATGGACGTCTGGATAAATAGGGATGTGATGATAAATATCTTTTAAGTCTAGTGTTACCAGGAAACTTGAATGAGGAAGAGGAGACAATGGGTTATGAAGTGACATCATTTTGAACTTGGGCACTATCACAAACAGGTTTAAAAAAGAAAGATCCAGAACTGGTCTCCAAGCATTTTCTTTCTTTGGTACTTAAAACATCCTTGAATAAAAACCTGCCCCCAACTGAGAATAAGTAGCTGGTTCTGTCACAACCTGGGACAACATGTGATGAAGGAAAGGAAATATAAGAGATTGGTCTTGTAGATGAGGATTTACCCCCATGGAGCAATTTCCTCCCACTGCCATGTGTACCCTTGATAAGTGACCTTCACAAACTATTTGTCTGAAGATATCTGTTACCAAAGAGAAAAGTGGAGATTCAGACTTTCTAGAGGGGAAATGGGGCTGCCAGGGTGTGTATGTGTGTGGGTGGAAGGTGCCTTAAATAGTCATTCTGACTTTTGGATTGTCCTTTTAGGTTGAAAAATCTTACAGATTCCATATAGCAACTTAAAAAAATTATCAGTGTTTAATCACCTATGCAGCAGAGGGGGCAAAAACTAAATATCTATCCAAAGGAGAATTTAAAATGTCATTCTTAACATCTGTGAGGTTCTGAAAATGCAACCAGGCAAATCTCCTCAAAACAGTACCGGTGGCCACATCCCTGGAAGAAATATCAGCTGTGTCCTACACATACTGTAAACAATGAGTGGTGACGTATAACAGAATTAATTTTTTCAAAGCAGATTTTTTCCTCACAAGAAGAAACTACAGATAAAGCATCCCTCATACTTTCACAATAATTCAGAATAGACTTTAACATATAACCCTGATAATTCATAATTCTCAGAATCAGAGTTACAGAAGCATACCCTTTTTTCTACACTTAGCAATAATCTTTCCATAAGTATCAGAAGGAGTAGGATTGGAAATAACTAAATGTTTAGTAGTAGTGGGATTACCTAAATCTATAACTGCTAGGTCAAGTTTGGGAAGAGTATATAAAAAAGAAGTGTATGCATCTTATCTGCCTTTTTAGGGTCAGCTGGCCGACAATCAGGAAATCTGCAGCTAGTAACATACAAATTCTCCAAAGCCAGCAAAACTGGAGGAGTGGCTGAAGGTTCTGGAAATTCTATCTGTAACAGCTCATAGTATTTTCTGAGGGACAGAGAAACTTGGGTGTTCCTCCACCAAAAATAACAGGCACAGTCTGGAAATAGCCTCAAAGAAAGACCCCCCCCCCCCCCAGAGAATCAGAAAATGAGCTCTCCTCTTAGTCTAAATCAGAAATGCTAGGAGAAAACCCTGTATCTGTTCATTTAGTTTCCTGTCCAGATTCAAAATCATGAATCTCTTCCAAAGAAGAGGAATCCATCTTTCTTTTAACAGAAACTACTCTGTAAGAATATAAATAAATAATAAGAACATATATGGTTTAAAATACCAGAGAGCAGTCTAGCTGTGCAGGGCTATAACTACTTCCACACATTTACGTCAGCTATTCTACAAGAAGCAGAGTCTGATCATGGTCAAACGGGGCCCTGGGTAGGGTAATGGATTGGTCACCTCTGCAACAGCCTTCCAGCCCCCACCCCAGCCATTCCAGTGTCCATTTATGTGGCTATTCCTCCCCAGTTACCATAAGCACTGTTCAGACCTGTCAGTGGGCAGACTATTGTCTTCTTTATTTCTACAATGATTACAGATATTAGGATTTAATTTAAAACTGCTGTTTCAAATTTTATACCACAAACACTGATAGACATTTTCTGTTCAAAACAATACAGTCTCACAGTTGAAAGAGATTTGGAATTAACAATGAACTTCTCTGCCCATGAAACTCATGTTCATTGAAAAGGCATTGAAATCCACATTCAAAGAAAATGCATCTGGCAAGTGGAGAATTAAGTTTACTTTTGGGCTGTTTTCAGACCATAAGCTCCTTGCACACATTTGTAGGACCATGTATACAAGTATGTGTTCTTTGATGTACCATCCTGATTGAATTAAATTATATCCCTTGTATAATACAGCACCACTTGCTAGAGTGTGTTTTAAATTTGTAGTTTTGATTTTTTTCCAGTAAGGAATACAACAAAATGTATGAAACAATAATGGCAAAACTGCCCATTTCAGAACATTTGAACCATAAAAGGCAACTCAGACTTCTGTCATTACAATCCACTAATATCAGTCAATATGTACAATCTCTGCAGAAGTAAATGTCATCTGAATAATTCCACATTAAAGAGATCTGTAACTGATGAAGAGTTTGCTACTAGCAAATAACTTTATACTTCACTGTTTCATCTACAAATTCAGTACTTGCTGGCCTTGAAGAATAAATTGCCTCTGTTACATTAAAAAATGTTAAGCTAGTGATACTGCAATAGGGAATGGATGGCAAACTGCCAACAGATTCATAGTTACTAGACATCTCATCCAAAGGAGGGTACACGTAGGACTGCAGCAGTCCCACCCCACTCAAAGGACAACACAGTATCAGCAATCCATATACATGGTGTGGGAGTAGAACCCACAGCCTTCTGCATCAAAAGTAAATATGATACCTGTTGTGCTACTAACATTGCTTTCAAATTCTGTAGAACAAACAGTGATGACCATTTGTTAAACAAAACATCTGCACATTGAAAACAGACTTAGCATGAGCAGCAGTAAAATTCTAGTCCTTTGAAGCTCACAATTCCTTGAAAATGTACTGAAAGTCACAGTCTGGTAGTTGGTGTAGAGGATTCAGGATCTTTTCTCCTGTAATTAAGGTACAGAGTTGGAGCCTGGTTAAATTAACTAACTTGCTAGCTCTAACTAGGGCATTACAAACACACACACACACACACACACACACACACACACACACACACACACACACACACACACACACACACACACACACACCTGCACAAGCATCTTAACTTACTGATATTAGTGGAAAAAACAGGAACAGAGGTGTGTGCAGAGACATGACATTGCATGCAGAGGGTGTTTGTACATTATTAAAAATAAGCAACCTTAAAGAAGACTTGGAAGTCTTTTTTTCTTAATTTTACATTAAAAAATAAATGGTGTGGCAGCTTCCCTGGTCAGCAAGCCCTTCCCAGTAGCGAGGCTCTAGGCGACTGCCTAGGTTGTCTAGTGCTGGATCTGGCTCTGGCAGGAGGGGAAAAAAGGTGGAGTTATCTCAAGCTACACCCAGAAGAGAATCACAGCGCGTACCTACAAGAACTAGAATCCGTCAGTATTAAACCCAATACCATTTCCCTAGGTGATCTAAACTACCCAACTATAGACGGAGAAACCTACACCACCACAAATGCACAAGAACAGAGATTCCTGGACTTTGTCAATACAAACACCCTCAAACAATTAGTCAGAGTACCAACTGTGGGGGTGGATCATGTCCTTACTATTATGGGAGCATTTTGCACCATCCCTTGCGTACCTTCATCACTTGTTAGGTCTGACCATAAAGCAGTGTCCTTGGATATAAAACTGAAACCAGAGATCCTTTCTACCTAAGGTACCTTTAACATTACAGACATGAAACATCTGCCTGGAGTGAACAGTGTGACTGTCCAGCTCTTTCGAATATGGAATCCCTGGGAAACACCTTGTCGCAATGGACAGTGGACAGAAGGTGGTGAAGGATGGAGCCATGTACACCTACTTTCTGCTTCACAACTGCAGGCTAACACAGCAGATGTGGGATTTTGGGTACAAGAACAGTACAATAATGGCGGTTTCTGAAGTACTTCACTGAGGTAATTGCTTCAGATCCTGTGTATCAAGATGGTGATATTGACAGTTTGCTGACAGGAATGCAATTATGTCATGTGAAGCAGCTGAGTGGTTCACGGCTCAAAGGCCAGTCTGCAGGAAGGTGCCGGAATAATAGCAGCTGTTGTATAAATACCAAGTTTTGCCTTCAGTTATGGGAACATTGTGAAGTGGTTATTATTCCTGTTTCGTGCTCACAGATAGGATGCAGATAATCAAAATAGAGGAAGTTACCTCCACAAAGAGACCAGTCACCCATGGAGTCCCCCAGGGTAAGGTGCTGAGACCACTCCTGCTTGGTAACTACTTTTCTGAAGTAAAACCCAATACTCAACAGCTCTAGATGACTGTTTGCAGATGACTGCAAGCTAGGAGCACTCACTGAATCCCTAAATAATCTAGCCATCCTGTAAGATGGTTTATTTCAAATAAATAACTGGTGCCAAAATCATGGGCTGAAACTAAATGCCCAAAATGCATTATTGCATCCTCTGGGAAGACATCTACCCAGGGAACTACCACTTTGACAATAATGCCCCTAAGAGTTGAACCAGTTGCTTGGAATTTGAGAACTTATTTGGACAGTTGATCAAAGTGCCTGTTCTTGTAAGAAAGCCCTTTTACATTGCACAGCTTATAAACCGAGGGATTGTGTCTCAATCTAAGGATGTCATTGTCCCCTCCTTTACTCAGCCCTCATTAGGCCAATCATTTACCATAATGTCCCCTTTGGCATGTATCGACCCAGGCACATGCAACAACTGGACCTTACTAAATGGATACAATGCCTAAACAACATGTCCTATGTGGACTGACTCAAAGCCCTGTCACCATAGTTAGTATCTAACAGACTACTAAGAGATGACTTGTGTTTGGCATACAAGGCATCTTCTGACCTATTACTGATGGATTTACTGCACATCAGCATGTCAAACGGCATCAGAAATAGTCAGTCTAGGGATCTAAATCTCTCGTACAAATTCACCAGAACAGTTTGAAGGAACAGGTACATCTCACAGGGGATACTGCTGCTGTGGAACAAATTCCCCAGCCACATAAAACAAAGTTCATCTCTGTTTATATTCAAGCACAACTTAGATCTATGGATTTGAAACTGAAAGTTTACCCCAGGACTGCCCCCTGTACTACTAGTGTTGAGTGGGAGCTCCTAAATGTTTTACCCCATGAATGTATCCTCTCAAATGGTCTATGGTACGGTCCCAGTTATTCCCATTAGGGGTAAATTATAATTATCAACCATGGGATGGGTAAGGCCAATCTATAACCAAATGGGATAGGTTAATTTGAGCACAAAAAGGGAAACTGGTTAGGCTTAAAATGGTCGGCAAGGCCAGATAGCCTAGTACTTACCTATGAACCCAAGGCCAGCTAGCCTAGTACTTGCCTATGAACCCAAGGCCAGCTAGCCTAGTACTTACCTATGAACCCAAGGCCAGCTAGCCTAGTATTTACCTATGAACCCAAGGCCAGCTAGCCTAGTACTTACCTATGAACCCAAGGCCAGATAGCCTAGTACTTACCTATGAACCCAAGGCCAGCTAGCCTAGTACTCACCTATGAACCCAAGGCCAGCTAGCCTAGTACTTACCTATGAACCCAAGGCCAGCTAACCTAGTAGTTATCTATGAACCCAAGGCCAGCTAGCCTAGTATTTACCTATGAACCCAAGGCCAGCTAGCCTAGTACTTACCTATGAACCCAAGGCCAGATAGCCTAGTACTTACCTATGAACCCAAGGCCAGCTAGCCTAGTACTCACCTATGAACCCAAGGCCAGCTAGCCTAGTACTTACCTATGAACCCAAGGCCAGCTAGCCTAGTACTTACCTATGAACCCAAGGCCAGATAGTCTAGTACTTACCTATGAACCCAAGGCTAGCTAGCCTAGTACTTATCTATGAACCCAAGGCCAGCTAGCCTAGTACTTACCTATGAACCCAAGGCCAGCTAACCTAGTAGTTATCTATGAACCCAAGGCCAGCTAGCCTAGTATTTACCTATGAACCCAAGGCCAGCTAGCCTAGTACTTACCTATGAACCCAAGGCCAGATAGCCTAGTACTTACCTATGAACCCAAGGCCAGCTAGCCTAGTACTCACCTATGAACCCAAGGCCAGCTAGCCTAGTACTTACCTATGAACCCAAGGCCAGCTAGCCTAGTACTTACCTATGAACCCAAGGCCAGCTAGCCTAGTACTTACCTATGAACCCAAGGCCAGCTAGCCTAGTACTTACCTATGAACCCAAGGCCAGCTAGCCTAATACCTATATATGAACCTAGGAACCCATAAGAAGGATCAATAGCCTGAATTCGATCCTGAGCCACACCAAGTAAGCTTCTCCTGTCTGTAGACATTTGAGTAGTAGATACAGGTTTAGTTTTAGTTTCTTTTTGACAGAGAAATGGGGCCAAGAGTGTTATTAATGACAGTGGCAGTTCCCCAGGGATGGGCACAACATCTAACAAACAGAGGAGCCTTCCCTGATCCATCTCCCAGGAGTGACAACAGTGGCTGTCACTTGCCCAGAGAGCGGACCACAACAGCTGCAGAGGATGTAGCTAACCCCGATCAGTAGTGACTGCAGGTGCAACACCAGTGTGATTAAGGGTAAGAGATGATTGGTCTGAAGTCCTGCTAGTAGCCACTTCATTGTCATCCACCTGTGACTGAGTGAAACGTTAGCTGCTGTGGTAACAAAGGCTGTTGACTTAACTTTTGTTTTTGTAGCTGGAATAAAAAAACAACTGTACAACTGACAATTTCTTTCTGTGGTCAAGCTAAAATGGTGCCTCTTTCCTGGGAAAACAAGTAGCAAAAGCCAATAAATGTTAGAAGTCTTTAAAAAGTCACTTTTTTCAAAGAACACAGAAAAAAACATGTTGCCGGTACCCCAAAAGTAAAATAAACACAATTTCTGTGCAGAAAAATGGTTTTCAATTACTTTAAACAACTTTTAAACTGACAAGAAAAAAGATCGCTGTCATTTAAAAGTAAAATACAGTGTCATGACAGTCCATTAAAATACAAACTCCTAGTTTTAAAATAACTTTCCTGAACAGGAAAATGTTATTAAATAAATAATTTTATTAAAATTGAAGTTTATTTTTCCACAAAAGAAACGTATCTGCCAAGCAAGAGAAAATCACAAGCTGACCATCACTCCTCAAAAGCCTCAGATGAGTGTCATTTTTGGCAGCAAGAAAGTTCTGAAGGGTGTGGCACCCAAATTTGTCTTTTTAGTCAGCTTATCTCAAGCTGACTGGATTGTTTGGGTGTATGGAAGGCACTGTGAATTTATGGAAGCTGGCCAGCTGTTATATGCTATGCAGTATATAACCCATATAACAGCTACGGCTACTGCAGCAGTGACCATGCAGGATATAACCCATATAACAGCTACGGCTACTGCAGCACTGACCAATATGATGAACATCAAGTGGTTTTGACACAGGAAAACCACTTAATGTCTCCCATGTACAATATTCTGTCCTAAAATACACAAAAATTCAGTAAATCTATGTGTTTAGTCAAAAGAATAAACTTTCCCTCACAAAAAGTTTACACAAGCACTAACATAAGAAGTTCATTATCATTGTGTGCCACGATAGCCCAAGTCATTTTGTTTCATAGTAAAAGCTAATTATCTTACAGAAAAACTACAAGTTTTCCTCATAAATCTACAAAAAATAGAAAGGCTTTCCCTAACCTATCTGCCCAGTACTTGACAGATCACTAGCTGACTGACAGAATTATGGGTGCTGACAAGGAAGCACTCACTTTGGTGGAAAAAAAGCTGCTAAGTGTTTTGGCACTCTGACCATGTGCAAAAGCTGGCCAGGACAGGGGGTACAACCCAAAGAGCTAAGGCCACTGCAATGGTGAGCCATGTATTTCATGTATTAAACACCAGTGTTTACAGACAGTGTGATAATGGATGGGGAAGAAGAGGTGACGGGATTGTGGCAACTATCAGTAGGATAGAGAGCCAAACTGCACTCAACCCCCCTCAGTGGAAAACAGAATCAATAGGGTATGAAGGCCAAGATATGCTTCACTCTGGGTCTGATGGCACAGATGTTTCACTGCAGTCATAGGAACCAATATGTTACACCTGAAGACCTGTGTTTCACTCTCAATATGGGGGGGGGGGGGTCAGACTGGGTATGAGGACCATGGTGTTTCACTCTGAGTCTGACTTTCAAAAAGTAGATGCCAGAAAGCACAGACTTCCTCTGGGTATGACATTTAAGGTATGTGTGCCCGGCACTTGCTGGATTTAATGTAGCCTGTGTCTGAAAGAGGTGTATAATGATTAGCCCTGCCAGTTAGCAAACATAAACAGGTAACTAAAAACAAGCCTCATAAAACATTCATGTAACCAACTTACCTAATGCAGCAACCACAAGGAAGACAAATGCTATGATCAGCAAATTAGCATCTGGTCTGCAGTAGAAAAGCAGGCGGCCTATAGTTGCACTCGAAGATGTTGCATTTCTTTTTTTGTTTTCTGTATCATTTTTAGTGAGAGGCTGCCTCTTCTCCAAGTCATCATAAGGATCGGAAGTTATTCTTTTAGTTTTTATTGAAGGTGTTACAAATGAAAGCAACTGCCATAAAAAACAAGTAACTGATGCTGAAAATAAACTCCATGTAAATAAGCTCCAGAACCACGGATCATTCTTAGACTTTGCCACTTCAAAGTAGAGCAACATTTTAACTATGGTATATACATTATTGGATAAACTTATAACACAAATAAAAATGCTGAATTTTTTTAATCGTTGTGGACCTTGAACACTGTTTGTGCATATTCCAATAGCAAGTCCCAGCAAGACAATAGCTCTAAGCAGGCTTAATCCCCAGAGATCCAGCATGGAATGAAAAATATTAAAGTGTGTCAGATTCTGAATGAATGTCTTAGCCTTGTAGCCATATATGTACAGTAATGTGGACAGTGTCAGATCAAAAAACATAAATCCAAGAGTCCACACTACTGCTTTCCAGACCCTCATGTTCATTTCAGTTCATTCCTAGTATTACTTGGAATGAGAAAGAACTTCTGAGCAGCAAGCTGAATTAAGTGGATCCTATAAAGAAATAAATAGAAAGCAGTTACAATCTGATTTGGCAACATTCTGAATAAACATTGCTTGTAAAATAATTACAGTTTGCTTTGGCAAAATTCAGAATAAAGAATGCTTCTAAAGTAATTCTGTTTATGATTTATAAATTGATTCACACAGTAGCCTCTATCCACTACCAACACCACTTTAAATGCATTTATTGTTATACTCTCACATATTCTAATGGCAGAGGCTGCGCATTGGCACAGAGAATAGAGTTGTTGCTTCACAGCAAGAGATTCCCTGGTTCAATTCCTGGCTGGTGTACATTCTGTGCAGAGTTAGCATGCCTTGCCTGTGTTTACATGGGCTTCCTACAGGTGCTCTGGTTTCTTCTCACATTCCAAAGACATGCAGTAAGTGGAATGGACACTCTAAACTGATCACAGGTGCGAGTGTGCATGCAACTGTGTGGTATGAAGAATTAATGTGGCAGCGCTAGCCACCTGGCGGTGTAAACCTTGGCTCTAGATGACTGTCACTGTTGAAGGGACATCCTGACCCCATGTGCAAAAATGGGAAAAGTGGTTGTGGATGGATGTATTCTGATGGGAGATACATACTATTTAGATCATCTAGTTCAGAGGTTCATAGGCCACTTAGGAGACCTTTTTAAATCTAGCCATGCTTTCCTATTTGTAAATGACAGAAAAAAATTACCTGGGATAAATAGTTGTGTCCAAGTGGCAGAGAATTTACATGCTGTCTCTGCCCAATACTGTATAGGTGCCAGTTCAGAGATACATTTCGGTTTCCCCATTCATTGGTTCAGGTTGCATTGAAAAGGGTCATGGATGAACTCTGCTTCGCTTGGATGGGAAGCCCATTTCAGAGTAGGGGTAGTCTCTGTGGCACATACCTGGTCTCTCCAACATGTTCTATTTATGTTGCAAACAAGGTTTAGGTCTTTTAAACATCTATTTTTAATGCTGTTACACTTGCAGATGTGAAATAAATCCATCAGTAAAGGATCAGAAGATGCCTTGTAAGTCAGGCATATGTTAACTCTCAGTAGCCTGCAGGAGGCAGAGCATAAAAATAAGGTTTTGAGTCAGTCTGTGTATTTCATGTGATTTACGCCCTGTATTCTTTTCCTGAGGAACACCTGTGGGAATTCTACTTGTTACACATGACTGATAACATAGGTTCATAGGTTCATAGGTTTATACTAGGCTATCTGCCCTAAGGCATTTATAAGCCTAGCCCAAATTATTGTGGCTTACGCCACCCCTTATATGAAAAAATACTGTGCCCATTAGTTTGTTGTGCCTCTGTCCAGCAGTGACCCAGAGATGATTCCCGGGGTAAACCTACGATCTCCCATCCACAGGTCTAGATTTCTCTTGAACAGAGTCAGCGAGGTGCTCTGCCTCACATGGACCGGGATTTTATTCCACAGCATAGGGAGTCTCTGAGTGATAAATCTATCCCTCCAGCACGTCCTATTTATATCCGTGCTAAGGTTTAAGTCGCTTGCTCTAGTGGTTTTGGTGGATTTGGATTTTTGAGGTGGAGCATGTCCATTAATTCCGGGTTGGACATGGCCTTGTATGTCAGGCACATGTCACCTCTGAGCAGGACGGTATGCGACTGAATAGAGCTGGAGTTTCTTCAATCTGGCAGCATATGACAGATTTTGGAGTCCCTTTATCCTTTTGGTGAGGAACTTTTGGGGTCTCTCCAATTGCTGCAGATGTCGGGTGAGATACATCCCGAATGGGGCATTGTACTCGATCATTGGTCTGATAAGTGAAGAGTACAGGGGAACAATGACCTCACTAGATCTGGATGTGAATCCCTTCATGATCAGGTGGGCAATGTAGAAGGTCTTTCTAACCACTTTAGCAATGTGAGTGTCAAAAGAAAGGCCACTGTCAACCTGGGTCCCCAGGTCCCTGATAACCTCTTCTGTGCTTAGTGGATTGCCACCTATATGGTAGCTTGGGGTTACCTTGTTTTTCCCGAAGGGTATGACTATACATTTTTTGGCGTTTATCTTCAGGCCATGGCTCTGGCACCAGCTATCTGTTTCAGTGAGTCCCTTCTGAAGGATATCCGTGTCCGATGCACTTACCACTATGGCGCCCAGTTTGCAGTCATCTGCAAACTTTGTCAGCCAAAGTCCTCCCATGTTGGCCTGTACTTCTGAGAAGTAGATGCCAAACAATAGGGGGCCAAGGACCGAGCCCTGTGGGACACCACTTGTGACCGGCTTGGAGTCTGACACAGCGCCAGCAACTCTAACCCTGTGGGTTCTGTCCTTAAGCCAGTTTGCAACCCATCTTGTGACATATGGGTTTACATTTAAGCTGGTAAGTTTTTCTACAATACCAGTGGGGTATTGTGTCGAAAGCCTTTGCAAGGTCAAGGTAGGCTGTATGGACTGCCTTTCCTCATCAATGGCCTTGGTGACTATTTCAAGAAGTCGACCAAGTTCAAAAGGCATGATCTTCCCTTGACAAAGCCAAACTGGGTCGGGTCCAATGTCTGCAAGTCCCCTATATCTTTGTTTATGAGCTCCATTATGATCCTCTCCATAGCTTTGCAGACTAGACTTGTTAAGCTTATGGGCGGTAATTACCAGGGTCCGTGAGGCGCCACCTTTGTGGAGTGGGACCACAGTTGCCGTCACGCCACTCCTTGGGCACGTATCCTGTGGTAAGGCTGAGATTAAACAGCTGCCTTATGTGCGGGTTTAATTCCTCATTTAGCTCGTGTAGCACACAGCCGGGGACACCATCCGGTCCCATTGATGCTGTGTTTTTAGCTTTAGAGAGAGCAGCTTTCACCTGCGCATTTGAGATGTCCGGGAGGCTACACTCGGCTGGGATAGTTATCTCTCCTTTAGGGGAGAGGGGGTGAAGTTTGCACTGAACCTGTCTGCCAGTATGTTGGCAATGTCTGTGGGTTCAGTGATTTTTGTATCATTTTGGACTAATTCTGAGCATATCTGTGAGTTTCCACCCAGGTTCCTAACATAGCTGAAAAAGGCCTTATGATTGTCCTTTGAATCCATGGCAATTTTCTCTCAAAATTGGCCTTAGTTGATTTTATGAGTGCTCGTATTTTTTACTAATAATGATCAGGGTGACTTCCCTTTTATGGATTTTGTTCTATCATGTAATAGCTTTCTCCTCTTATTGTAAAGTTTGTTAATGGCTGGGGTCCACCAGACTGGACGTTTGCCCTTTGTGGAAAGAGTCTTGGTTTTATTTGGGATTGCCTGATCCATGCAGTCCTGGAGGTGTTCATAGAAGGCATTTGTAAGGGCTTCCGCAGCTTGGGTTGTGGTTTCCTCTGACTCAGGGGCCTTGAAGGATACCACACCAGTCTTGAGTAGTGTGAAGTTTGCTTTAGAGAAGTTCTTCACTATGGTCTTTTTTGTTTGGGTAAGATGAAAGTAGCATTGTATGCAATGACTGGTCTAATAATGGCTGCGTACAATGGGATATCTACTTGTTACACATGACTGATAACATGTAAAATGAAAGTAGCATTGTATGCAATGACTGGTCTAATAATGGCTGCGTACAATGGGATATCTACTTGTTACACATGACTGATAACATGTAAAATGAAAGTAGCATTGTATGCAATGACTGGTCTAATAATGGCTGCGTACAATGGGATATCTACTTGTTACACATGACTGATAACATGTATAATGGAGGGAGCATTGCACTCAATGATTGGTCTAATGACGGCTGAGTACAATGGGATATTGACATCTTTAGACCTAGATGACATAGTCTTGCTTACAAGTTGTGCAACACAGAATGATTTCCTTACAACAGTAGACACATTTTGGTCAAACTCCAACTTACTCTCCACATATGTTCACAAGTCCATAACCACTGTCCCTACTTTTGTGGGTGTATTGTCTATGTGATAATTCTAAGGGAAGGACAACTTTCCTAAGGATACTGTTATAAATTATTTGGCACTTGGTTTTAGACTACGGCTCTGGTTCCAATTATTCTCTAGTGACAAGCCCTATTGGATGATATTAGTATCCATGGGGCATACAATAACTGCACCAAGCTTGCAGCTGTCTGCAAACTTGGTCAGTCAGAGGCCTTTGATATTAGTTCTGACTTCCAAAAAGTAGCTGCCAAAAAAAAGCAAACTCAGCACAGAGCCTTGAGGGACTGTGCTGATTACTGGCTTGTTTAAAGAGGTGAACCCTATCCTGAATTCCTATCTTCTATTTGTGATCTGCATGGCTATCCAGTGGGTGACGGAGGGTTTTACTCCTTCATTGCATGAGTTTGTAAGTCATGCCTGAATGGGGAATAGTGTCAAATGCTTTGTCCAGGTCCCGACAGGCAGTGTATACTGTTTTGCCCTCATCCATACCGTTAGGGACATTCTTGAAAAAAGTCCCCCATGTTGAGAAACATGATCTGCCCTTGTTGAAACCAAACTGTGCTGGATCCAAACTCTGATGATTTCCTAAAACTTTAATTATAACATTGATGATCATTCTTTCCATGGCCTTACATAGGAGGCTAGTCAGACTATGGTCTGTAATTACCGGAGTTAGTAGATGACCCACCCTTGTGTAGTGGCATAATTTTGAAGCCCTCCATTTGCTAGGCATAAAGCCAGTCTGGAGGCTAAGGTTTAAGAGTGATCTTAAAGAGCTCAATAGGTCATGTTTCTTGTTATTCAGGAATTATTATCATGGCCCATAGGTACGGTATCTTTTGCCTTGGAGAGCACATCAAGGACCATTAGCTAGTGATAGCCATGGGGAGCTATGGTCAAATGTATCTCTTAGGAAGTGTCTGGGGGGACAGGATGAAATTGGAGCTAAATTTATCAACCAATATATTTGCTATATTCTCTTTGTCCATATAAGTTATTTTGTTTACAAATAGTTCAGCACATTGTTGTGAATAACCTTTGACGGTGCGGACATAGTTTAAGAAATCTTTGTGGCTGGCTGTCCTTTGCCTGCAAGGCTATCTTCACCTCAAATCTGAATTTGGTGGACTTGATAAGATTCCTGGGTTGCTTATTTAGTTTGATGAGGGGCATCTTGCCTTGCTGGACATTGCATTTCCTGGACTTGGCCTTGGTTTTCTTCCTTTAGTTATGCAACTAGTTGATATTGGGATTCCACCAGGGTAGCTTGTTCTTTGAGTTAGTCTTAGGTTTATTCCAGATGGGAACAGCTGTCTCGGTCCAGTTGTTCACATGACAGTACAGGAATTCTGTGAACAACAGGCCCCAGTGGCCTAATGGAAAAGGCATTGGCCTCCTAAGCCAGGGATTGTGGGTTTGAGTCCCATCTGGGGTGATATAAGCAATGGAGCCCACATGGTTTGGAAGGGATTGAAATTTTGCCATGGTATTGCTTTGGAATAATTAATTATTTGTGCTTTGGAATAATTAATTATTTGAGGATTATTTGGGATCAAAGGTCTTAGTTTAATCTCAAGGGAGACAGCTTTATGGTCTGACCAGGCAAGTGAGGACATTACACATAGGTGGGTGCAAAGATCTCCCATGTTTGTGAGGATCATGTCAATGATGTTTGCACCTCTAGTGGGTGTATGAACTCGCTGGTCTAGAACATTTGTGCTGATAAAGTCCAGGAATATCTGGACCTGCACATTAGAAAATGTACATGTTTCCCAGTTTATAGTGAGGTAGTTGAATTTGCCAAGCACTATAGAATTGGGTTCACTGTTGAGTGACTCCAGTACATTTAGGTATGTGGTATGAGTGTCCTTGGATATAGAGGGGGACCTATAGCTTGCAATGATATGGTTTGAGATTTTGTTTATGGTGAAGATGGACATGGAGAAGTTCAAGTGAGCCATAATGTTCTAGAAGTGTGTGGAAAGCATTACATCCTTGCACTAGCAGGGTGATCTCCACACCATTAAACTAAGCCCCTGTAGCTAAAGAAGTAGAGGTTCTCCAGTCCAGGGTGAGGCGAGCTTGCAGGGAGTGGATTTTATTTTGTTTAGACTCCTAGCATTGAATAGTAATATAGCAGACCTGTATAAGTAAACTTACCATAACAGTACATATTCAAATGATCACTGTTCATAGGTTCATAGGTTCATACTAGGCTATCTGCCCTAGGGCATTTATAAGCCTAGCCAGAATGTGTTTGGCTTTCGCCACCCATTTTAAATTTATTTTGCTATGCCCTTTTTCGAGGTTAGTATACTGTGCCTCTATCTAACAGTGACACAGAAGTGATACCCGGGGTAAACCTACGATCTCCCATCCACTCATCAAGATTCCTCTTGAAGAGAGTCAATGAGGGACTCTGCCTAACCTGGACTGGGATTTTATTCCAGAGTGAAGGGAGCCTCTGGGTTATGAATCTGTCCCTCCAGCATGTCCTATTTATTTCAGTGCTGAGGTTCAAGTCTCTCGAGTGCGTAGCTCGATGGGATTTGGATTTTCTGAGGTGCAGCATGTCCATTAATTCGGGTTGGACATGGCTTTATCGTCAGGCACAGATCGCCTCTGAACAGGCGGTATGCCACTGAGTAGAGCTGGAGTTTCTTTAACCGGGCAGCATATGGCATCTGTTTGAGCCCTTTGATCCTCTTGGTGAGGTACTTTTGGGGTCTTTCCAGTTGCTGCAGGTGTCTGGTAAGGTACATCCCAAAAGGGGCATTGTACTCAATTATGGGCCTGATGAGGGATGAGTAAAGAGGCACGATGACCTCCCCTGATCTAGATGTGAATCCCTTCATGATTAGGTGGGCTATATAAAATGTTTTTCTAACCACTTTGGCCACGTGGTTGTCAAATGAGAGATTGCTATCAACTTGGGTCCCCAGGTCCCTAATTACTTCTTCTGTACTTAATGGATTTCCACCTATGTGGTAATTTGTGGGCACTTTGTTTTTGCCAAAGGGGATGACTATACACTTTTTGGCATTTAGCTTGAGGCCATGGCACTGGCACCAGTTGTCTGTTTCTATGAGGCCCTTTTGGAGGATGCTTGTGTCGGCTGGAGAGTCGATTATGGCACCCAGTTTGCAGTCATCTGCGAACTTGGTCAGCCACAGTCCTTCCGTATTGGCCTGTAGCTCCGAGAAATATATACCGAACAAGAGAGGTCCCAGGACTGAGCCTTGTGGGACACCACTTGTAACTGGTTTGGAGTCTGACATGGCTCCAGCAATTCTAACCATGTGGGTTCTGTCCTTGAGCCAGTTTGCAATCCATCTAGTGACATAGGGGTTTATATTTAAGCTGGTGAGCTTATCTATAATGCCCGAGTGGGGTATTGTATCGAAGGCTTTTGCGAGGTCCAGGTAGGCTGTGTGGACCACCTTCCCCTCGTCAATGGCCTTGGTGACTGTTTCAAAGAAATCAACCAGGTTTAAGAGGCAGGATCTGCCCTTAACAAAGCCAAACTGGGTAGGATCCAGTGTTTGTAGGTCCCCAACATCTTTATTTATGAGGTCCATGATGATCCTTTCCATAGCTTTGCAGACCAAGCTAGTCAGGCTTATGGGGCGATAGTTTCCAGGATCCGTTGAGGCACCACCTTTATGGAGAAGGACCACTGTTGCTGTACGCCACTCTTTGGGCACATATCCTGTAGTAAGGCTGAGATTGAACAGTAGTTTTATGTTTGGGTTTAGCTCTTCTTTGAGTTCATGTAGGACGAGCCCGGGACACCATCTGGTCCCATTGATGCTGTGTTTTTGCTTTGGAGAGGGCGGCTCTTACCTGAGCATCTGAGATGTCAAGGGAGCAGCACTCTGCTGGGATAGATATTTGCCCTTTTGGTGGGAGAAGTTTGCGCTGAACCTGTCAGCTAGGATGTTGGCAATGTCTGTGGGTTCGGTGTATTTTTGTCATTTTGGACTAATTCTGAGCATATCTGGGAATTACCACCCAGGTTCCTAACATAACTAAAGAAAGTCTTGTGATTATCCTTAGTGTCCTGTGCAATTTTTCTCTCGAAGCTGGCCTTAGACAATTTTATGTGTGCCCGTAGTTTTTTGCTAATACTGATCAGTGATGCCTTCCCTTTTGGGATTTTGCTTTATCATTTAGAAGCTTCCTCCTTCTATTGAATAGTTTGTTTATGGCTGGGGTCCGCCAGTCAGGACGACTGCGTTTGGAGGTTTGGGTCTTGGTTTTATTTGGGATCGCATGATCCATGCATTCCTGAAGGTGTTCATAGAATGCGTTTATAAAGGATTCTGCGGTCTGGGCCATATTTTCCACAAGCCCGGGCTTTGAAGGATTCCACCTCAGTTTTGAGGAGTGTAAAATTTGCTTTAGAGAAGTTTTTCACTGTGGTTTTCTGGGCAGGGGTGGGGTCGGGATGTGAATATCCAGTGAGATTAGTTTATGGTCTGATCTTACCAGTGAGGGATACACTTCTGGTCTGGAGCATAGAGTCCCCATGTTGGTGATGATCAGGTCCAGTATGTTTTCCCTCTTGTGGGAGTGGTAACAAGTTGTTCCATAGCATTTGAGTTTATAAATTCTAGGAACCTTTGGGCTAGGGTGTTGGAGCTAGAGTAATGCTCCCAGTCTATGTTTGGGTAGTTGAAGTCGCCCAATATAATGGTGTTTGGAGAGACCTTCATATTTTCCAGTGTTCTCAGGAAGGCCGAGTGGGGTTCCTGGGTTTGGGAGGGTGGTCTGTAGCAGGCTATAAACTGGAAGGCAGTTTTCCCACTGTTAGTTGCACATGGATAGTCTCTGATGCTTCGTGCTTTGCCACCAACCTGGAGGTGTGGGTATCTTTGATGAATATCGATACTCCCCCTCCTTTTGTGGTTCGGTCCAAGTTTTGGGGCCGAAAAGCATGGTATGAGGTATAACCTGGTAGTGCTGGGGTGCTCTCGGGAGCCCTGAACCAGGTTTCTGTTACTGCACAGATATCGATGTTCTCCATGCTAAGGAGAGTTTTGAGTGCGTGCATCTTGAGGTTTAGACTTCTGGCGTTGAGCAGCATTACTCTTAGTTTTTTATCCCTTGTGATACCTATGGAGGTGGGTTTGTCTTTTGAGCCTTGCCTAAAAAGGCACTATGGGGGTAGCAAGAGCCTTTGCCAATATCCAAAAGCCCAGGGGTGACAGGTGCAAGCCGTCCCTAGCGAAGCATCGTGGCTTGTCGAGCATATCATCCCAAGCTGACAGGCATTGGATCCCCTTTGAATGACACCAGTACTTAAGCCAATTGTTGAAATTGATCATCTTGTCTTCATATTGTGGCATCATTCTTGGTGAGGGTAAGATGCTACTCAAGGTCAGGGTCATACCGGCCTGGGCTACATGCTCAGAGAGCTCCTTTATGTCTCTTTTCATGTAGTCCAGGGAGGTACGTCTCAGGTCATTCACACCAGCATGGACAATGACTGAGTCATATTTGTACTTGCTTTGGAGCGACCTGAGTGCTTGTGTTATGTGGCGGATCCTAGCACCCGACAGGCTGCTCACTGTGACCCTCTCCTTGTTCAGCCTGGTGAGCGGGACGTCAGTGTGCCTGACGATAGAGTCACCTATTACAAGTGTATCAGGTGTGTTGTTTAGTCTTAAGGGCTGTGACTGTTTGGCACACTGGCTTTGTGAGAGATGTGTTGCACGTGTTTTGTTTTGGGGTAGTGGCTGCTTGGGTGTCTGCTTTGGAGGTCTCTGCTGCTTCGGCAGATCTTTATTTAGAGCCTCCGAGTATGTTTTTGTGTGATTATGTGTTTGGTTTGCTGTCGTGGTAGGTCTATGTGAGACTGGAATTGTAGTGAGTATGGTTTCCTTCTCCTCCTGACTGGTTATGCCAGTACTGAGTTGACAGAGCTTAACCTCCAGTTTGGCTATATGGTTGCATCTCTCACATGTGTTGGAATTTGTTGGGAGGAGGAGAGGGTTGTCTGTGTACATGAGGCAGTTGTAACATTGCCTCAAGATTCCCAGATTCACCAGCTGGACCGGAGAGGAGATTGACAACTGACCTTTGGACATGCTAGAATAATATTGGGAATTCCTTAATAATTGAAAACCAGGGCCAGTGGGGAGTGAGGGTGTAGTGCTTTTAATTTTTAGTGCTGACTTATATAATTGCTTTAGTGAGCAAGTGCCAGGTAACTTAAGTGCAATGTGTTACAGGTAACTTAAATGCAAAAACGACAAACAGTAACTTTCTTTCAAGTGAAACAAGAAAATAAGTACAGTAAGCAATGCAGATATCACTAGTGAGCCACAGAAGCTCTGAGAAGCCGCGTATTAGGTGGAATTAGCGTTCCAGGGAAATAACAACTAAACAAACAACAAGCATATAAACAAAGCTATATTCAGCAGGCCTGGATCTAGTCTATGCTACAGCAAACAAGGTGTACCAATTTCCGTAAGATACAGTTCAAATATTCAGGCACTATAAACCTTTAACCAGAAATTCCCAGCTCAGAAGGGCAGAGTCCAGCCTCTTCTCCCACAAGAGTGCAGACCACAAACCTTCTTAATGTAAAATAACTGGCCTGAAGCCCAAGTGCCTAAACCAGAACTAATACACTTTAAGAATAACAGACACTGGGCTCTCAATCAGCAGTTCCCAACTTAGAAGAATGAAAGCTACCTGTCCTGCCACCACAGTGCATGCCACAAACCTTCCTAATGTAAAACAACTGGTCTGAAGCCCAGTTGCAGTAGACTTAGCTATATGGGTTATATCCTGCATAGGATATTACAGCCGGCTAGTGTCCAAAAAGTCAGGGTGCCTTCCACATGCCCAAACAATTAGGCAGCTTGAGCAGAGTTGACTCAAAAGTCAGGTTATGAGCTTTACTGCCACTAAGTAGGAAGCTGCTCTGTGGGATTTCAAGGATTGATGGTTGTCTATAGGTTCATAGATTAGTACTAGGCTAACTGCCCTTGTGGGCCATTTTAAGCCTAGCCAATTACCCCATGCAAGAATCAAACCCTGCACCTTGTGTCTGTAAGGTAAACACTTTAACCATTATGCCAACCTCCCACCCTCCCACAGTTTAATGCTGTTCTATTGCTGGATATGTAAGTTCTCTTCAGGGAAACCCCTTTTGCATTATGTTATTACATGTTTAAAGTTACTTTTTGAGAAAATACTTTTAAGCTAGGAAAAAAGTAGTTCCTTGCCTCATGACTGTTACTTTTAAATGGGACTGCACTTTTTTTACTTTTGTGGTAAAATATGCTAAAAGTTGTTTAAAACTACTTTTTCTGTGGAGAAACTGTCTATTTTATATTTTTTGGGTCTAGGGAAGTTCTTTTTACTGCTTTTTTCTTTTATGGAAAAAAGTTACTTTTTGCTACTTTCTGTTTTACCGACCATTGCTGCTAAGTTTTCTTGAGAAACCATTTTTGGCTTGACCATGGAACAAACTTCCATCACTCTGTCGGACCATCTTCCAACCACAAAAAGAGGTCACCATAGCAATCTCATAGTTTGCCTCAGCCACAGGTGGGTGACTCTGCTGTGGCCAAAGCTGGTTCCTCTGACCACTCATCTTTTCTTTCAGATCTATCTGGTGTATTTCATACAGCTACCATGGGTCAGGGGTTACCCATGTGTTTTGTGACTGTTGATGTCTGCTCAGTGGGTAAGGGACATGCTTGTTGGTCATGGGAGAAGTGGTAGGAAATGGGTCCTGCTTTGTCAGAATGCTGTGCCCATCCCTGGGGAAGCTGTTGCTGGCAATACTGGATTTATTTTCCTCATTTTCTAGACAGAAAACAAAACATTTATCTTCTCCTGTGTCAGTTACAGTTACAGTATTAGGGTTGGTTCAGGTTCTGGACCCTTATTGAAATGACTGCCCTAGGTAAAAAAAAATCCATTTAGCCAACCTCCTGTTGTAGGAAAACAATCACTTAACAAAACAAAGTCATAATAAACAGAGCTTTTTTAAATGCAAATTGTAACAGATCTAATGGAACAAAATAAATACATTACTTCTGAAAAGTGTTTGCCATGATACGGATTATGCCTGGGTATCTCCTTGATAAAGGATGACAGAAGCATTTTTGACAAAAACTGATGGAATAATCATAAAATGAAACAGTATGTAAAAAATAATAGAGGCATTAGGGAACTGGTGATGTAAATACAAAGTAAAGTCTTGTGAAGCTAAGAGAGTTCTGGTTGCTGCTTTTCACCTGATTAGGGCTGACTGCTCTATAGTACGCAGGGAGATGGGCAGACTCTTAATCAATTAAATATAGCATGCGAGAGATGTAATTATACAAGTTGGCTGTGGAAAGGCTAAAACACGGTGCCGCTACAATTACCAAACAGGTTGTTGGAAATGCAGACCACCATGTTATACCTCCTACTCACACTGAAGACCAAGTACATAGACTCATGTAGGCAGAGACTCTAAATAGTGATCTACCCAAACCTCAAGGGCATCCTAAATGCAGTTGTCATGATGGAGTTCCTTATCAATGCCACAAACACTGTGACTAGAACATTTGCTTGTGTGGAGGTTTACAGGCTGATACACCATGTGTTGAAGATATATGTATCATGATGGAGTGCCTCAGCAATGCCGCAAACACTATGACTAGAACATTTGCTTGTGTGGAGGTTTACGAGCTGATACACCATGTGTTAAAGCTGTATGTATCATGATGGAGTTCCTCATCAATGACGCAAGCACTACGAGTAGAACATTCGTTTGTGTGGAGGTTTACGAGCTGATACACCACGTGTTGAAGCTGTAAGTATCATGATGGAGTTCCTCATCAATGCCACAAACACTACGACTAGAACATTCGTTTGTGTGGAGATTTACGAGCTGATACACCACGTGTTGATGCTGTATGTATCACGGTGGATGTTTCTTTAGCAGAATGTTTGTAGGATTGGTGAGGAACCCCATAATTTGTACAAGATTGCTATAATACCAGGAATGGGAAATCTGCCCTTTCTCTGGTATTATGTGATCACAGAGTCCAAATATTTAAATAGCAGGGTATGTGGGAAGTGCAATAAAGCCAAACCCCACTGGCAGAAAAAAGAATGAAACATGGCATGTCTACAGCTAATGGGGGTCTAGTTTTAGTGAACTGAAGGCACCCTTAAAGACTTAAAAAAAGTAAGAAGTCATAGAAATTAGAAGCCATGTAGCAGAAACATTATGTCCTATGGGCATCCACTGCATGGGGTGTAAGGTATTACATAGTGAAGACTGTAGCTTGTAAGGGTCTTTCTTGCAGTATTTACTGAGTTGTTTGTCTGTGTAACTTTTTTACTCCTTGATTTGGATTATTTGAGTTACACAGACCTTGCACTTTCACACCTTTTGAAACTAGTCCCCAAGCAAAGTCGGAAGCATCTGTTGTGACAGACGTGGAGGGAAACTGAAGGGAGAAGGGGAGACCTGGATGGGGCAATAACTGATCCACCCACCCAAGCAACTGCATTCTGACAAACCCAAACCTGGAATATAAAACATAAAGGCTGATGATGCGGAGTCCAGCCTGATCTGAGAAACCAGTGATTCTTTTTCATGCGAAGTCTGGCTAAGGGAATCCTGAGAATTACAGAAACCGCGAAAGACAGAATCCTGAGAAATTCACTTGTAAAAACCTGCAACTGGGTGAAGTCCAGGAAGATTTCCTTATACCATTCTACTTTGTCCAGTGAAAGAAAGGCTCTTCCTAGAAATGAACCTAGAAAACATCTCACAAAAAATGGTGGCTGGAAAGGGATGAGAGACGATTTCTACAAGTTAAGTTGAAACTAAGCAGGAGTTTCATGAACCATTTCAGGAAATTCTGACAACTGGATATAATGTCGGCAACTATAAGGAAATCATCCAAATACAGAAATAAATAAATGCCTTAAAGCTTGCAGTGAACTTTATAAATACCCTTTGAGTAGTGGGCAGAAAAGTGATAATGTGAGCCAGATGCAGAAAATCTCAAAAAAAGAAAAAGCCTAAATTCCTTGCAGACTGGTATGTGATGATATACATATTTTAGGTCCAATATTCCCAATAACTTCCAGGAGTGTATGACAGATAATGAGGTTTGAAGGTTTAACATTTTAAATTTTGGAATCTTAACAAAAATATTGAGAAATTTGAGGTCTAGGACTGGTTTCTAAGTTTCCTCTTTTATTGGTAACAGTAAAATCCTTGAATAAAACCTTTACCCGTCTGAGCTCAGCGCACAAGTTCCATCACCTCCTGAACCAACATTTTCTCCAAAACAGGTATCTATATCATATAATCGACGGCTTAGACTGTTGAATGCTTAAACATTGACACCTAAGCGTCAAAACCTTACAATATCGAACAGCCACATACGCAAATTCTTTCCTCAGGAAAAATAATTCAGTAGGCCTTCCAGAAACAAAATAAACAAGAAAACCCAAGCATAGTAGGAGGCTGTGCCCCTCACACACCCCTAACTAAATATGCCAACTCCGAGATCACTATACATTGGGGAAAGGGCAAATTCCCGATAACGGCCAAGTGAATTCTTTCCCGAGAAAAGAATTTGCATATGTGGCCATTCGCTATTTTAAGCTTTTGACACTTAGGTGTCAATGCTTAAGCATTCAACAACCTAAGCTGTCGATTATGTAATAGGAACCCCAAAACAGAAAGAAACAGAGACATCTGGTTAGCAGGATGAGGAGGAATCTCTTTTCCCACTGCCATCAGTACCCCTGTTGGATAAGTCTCAGAAACTGCTTGTCTGAAATAATCTGATGCTACTGTGAAAGATGGAGGCCTAGACTGAGGGAGAGATCTGAGGGATTGACAGCGTGGGAGGCCTAGACTGAGGGAGAGATCTGGTCATTGGTTCTGGGAGGTTTCCTTTTTTTCTCTTTGAGACTCACTGCTTTTTGAAAATGTTCTTGTTAGAAATTTGCTAGGACTGCTTACTGTTTCCTGGAAAGGGATCTTAAAAAGGAAGGGAAGTTTTTACTGAACTTTAAAAATGAATTTGAGAGCACTTGAGTCAATGACAATATCTCATTATTTTTTTAAGAACCTTAGTAGCAGAAAGATCAAATAATACATCTTTGTCCAGGGAAAATTCAAAATCTCAACACTAACATCTCCTGGTAGATTTTAAGAATGCCACTAAGCAAATATTCTCATGACTGAGCCAGTAACAGTGATTCTGGAGACAACATCATCAGAATAAAAAAAAAAACACTTCAGATAGTGTTTGGTTACCTGAGAAGCAAACACAGATAAGGAATTTAAAATAAATTTTAACCTCAGAAGTAGGAAGGTTAAAAGTTATCTTTCTCATGTACTCAAAGTAGTCAGTAAACAAATTTAACATATCAGCCTGGTAGTTCACAATTCTGAAAGTTAAGTTAGGGGAAGAATAAACTCTCTTCCCAAATCTGTCAAAATCTTTCCCATAGGAATGGAATTGGCATTCACAATATGTTAATTGGCAGAAGACTTAAATAAATATATCAATGCAAGATCTATTTTGGGCTAGAGAACAAGAATTTGTGTATCTGGGATACTTATATAACCTGTCAGACTTTTTGGAAGTAGGGGTCTGACTGCCAAGCATAATGCAAGCTTTTAAGAAAACATATTCAAAGACTGATGACACAGGAGGAACAGCTACAGGCTGAGGAAACTCCACTTGTAATAAATCGTAACACTTCCACTGGTGCAAATTAATTTCATTCTGATAACACTGAAATAATTCTTCCGTTTTGTTCAGTGTCAGAAAAAAATAATTATTCTGGAAGGAAATCTGAAGGAAACTCTTTACTCCAAGTCAGAATCTTCAACTTGAGAAGAATTAACTGAAAAATCACACTCTGCCCTCCTCTCCCTGCTCATCTGACTGGAAGTCAGTCAAACTGTGAGGGAAATACTTTCTTTTTCTATTAAAATGTAGCGAGGAACCAGAATTTAACATATTAAAAACAGAGAATAATCCCTGAGCAAAGCCCAACAAATCGTTGCTGTCCAGAGTTAAAGAAATGAGAAGAAACATTTATAAGGTGCTGGGTTTTTTCTTTCTTTCCTTCTTTATTTATTAACTTTGATTACTGGGAAAGTCTGACTGAGTAGGAACCCATTTTCACCGGAGGCCTGGGAAGAAAAGCTCCAAAGTATTACAAAAACATTTTGAGAACAATAATTTTACAAGCTTTGAAAAGAAATGCAAAACATCTACAGTTTAAATAATTATTCCAAATTTGACATAATGCGACAATGTTGGCTAAAAATAGATGTAACTTATATGACAATGATTTAATTCATAGAAATATTTTAGCCAGTTTTTAGAAGTTAAAGGTAAGTTAGAATAACACATACATGAATTGCAATAAGGAGTCAGTGGCAAGTGTAGTTTTAGTTATGTTGGTGAGAAAGTTTTTGGATGGCACAAGAACATACAGCAATTAGTATGAGCAGGAACAAAGGCTGTATCAATCACCTTTGTATGGCTAACCTTAATTTTAAGCTGAGTAATGCCTGTGGGTGCAGCTGATGCTTTGGGCCAATTGTTGCTATCTGGAGTGATAATTCATTAGTTGAAAATGTACACAGTTTTTGAGTTTGCTCTAACTTAATAAGGTGGTGGGGTGTTCTGAATATGTATTTCATTTTTGTTTGAGGGTTTTCATTAAGAAAAAAAGTTTTGAAAATGGGGCATAGGTTTAGATGAGAATGAATAGAAACAACTGTCTAAAAGACCGGCCTGTCAGACATTACTGTGTGCATGTAAGACAAAACTTTAAAATAAACATTCAAAAACTGCCATGTATAACAGATGGGAACAATAGCTTTTTGTTACAATGGCTACTCTATCCATACTATTTTGGAATGTAAATAGCCTTAGAAGTATTGAAAAAAGGGTATTGAATTATATTAATGAATGCAGAGTACAAACAACAATGCTGCAGATGACACTTTTGGAAAGAAATGAGCATATAAATCTAAAAAAAGGAATTTCAGGATGGATATTCAGCAGAATATCAGGAACAAAGTAAAATGGGAGCAATAATATTGATTACTAGAGGGGCTCCAATGTACTGCGGTGGTGGTGCTGCGGTAGCGTTGTCACCTCACAGTAAGACGTTGTCCTGTTCGATTCTCAGCTAGAGCATCTTCTGTGTGGAGACATACGTGAATGGGCATACCTTCTTTGAAGGTTGTGCGTCAGGGCCGGCAACTCGGCACGTAAAAATCTACTGCCAATATTTAGCGGACTGGAGTTCCACTGTGGCAACTCCTAACCAGGAAAAGCCGAAAGACTCAACAACTAGAGGGGCTCCAATATGAATAGAAGAAAGAAAAAGACAATACTGATTTGTTTTAGTAAAGGCTAATGGCAAGGGAGAAAGATTATGCTGGCACGTATTTATACTCTACCAAAAACAGCTATTATGCATCTTAAGAAATTGTTTGGAGAAAAAATTAGTCAGCTTTCAGCAGGGACTATTACTTTCCAGCGAGGACTGAAATTTGACTTGCAAGAGTGAGGATGTATCAGGTGAGCTAGAAGGGAAACATAACTAAAAAAGGGTATACTTCTGAAGAAAGTTATAAAAGTGTTTGGTATAGAAGACATGGATTCAGCAGTAGGAACTAGGACAGAATTAACATCTTATTCCCCAAGGTACAATAATTGGGCTAGACTTGACAGAAGTTCGATTTCACAGGTGCATGAGCATTTAATTCAAAGTTTCACCACACATCCTATAACTAATTCAGATCATGAACTGATAAAAATGAAGATACAAATGCAGGGTAATGAAATAAAAATGAGACACTGGCACTTTCCCACATACACGTTAAACAGACAGAGTTTAAGGAACGGGAAGTTGAAATTATTCAAGAGTTACTAGGGAAGATAGAAATTTATTCAGATGGGATAGCTAGTGAGTTGGATAAAATGAAAATGAAATAGAGTAGAAATAAAAGAGAAAGAGATATGGTTGAGAAGTAGTAGGCATTATTTAGATGGGCTGACCAAGGTTAAAATATTGCAGAATAACGTGAATCACACAGAACAAGAAGGAGCAACTACAGAGTGCTAAAGAGAAAATAAGGGAGTATCTGGATAATGTGCATGAGTTTAGAACGACTGCTTTTAAGCACTTGTGATAATGACTCCAGAGCAAAAAATATTTTACCACAATAAGTCAGGCAACAGAAAGCAGAAAGAACTCTCTTGAAACTTAGGGAGCTTATAACCAGAAAAATAACCACAGATCCCATACAGGTATTAGAGATATTTAAGACATTTTTTTCATTAACATTTGTATAAAGCAGAGGAATACAGAAACCAAGCAGGAGAACAAATGGAAACATTTATGGTAAACTTAATTATGCTAAGATATGAGGAAGATTAGGCTCAACAACTAATAATTAAGGCAGGAGGAGACGAGATAAAAAGCAGTGATATACAACTAATCTGCAGTGAAGTCTCCAAGAACAAATGGGTATTCCTGAGGAAATTTGGAAGTTGGGAGGGAAGAAAGTGATAAATCTCTGGAAGATTTTGTTTAACATTATTTTAAAAAAGGGGAAGCACCAACATCTTGGATGAAATCTGTGATGGCTGTATTTCCCCAAAACAGTAAAGACTAGTTAAATCCAGCTTCATGTAGACCCATTTCAGTTTTAACCCAGAAATATAAAGTGTTATGTCTATAACAGCTAAAAGATTGGCAAAAGTGTTGCCAAAGTTGATAGATATGGATCAGTGTGGTTGTGTGGAGGGTAGGCAAATATTTGACAACATTAATAAAACAGACAATGATGATCGAGAGGGAAGCAGACTGTAAGAAAATACTATTGTTCTTACTGGGTTTTCATGCATAGGAACCATTCAACAGACTAAGCAGGGTTTCATGAATAGCACAATGAAAGCATTTGTATTCTCTGATACAATAAAAAGGTTAATTAGGAGGATATGCGAAGGATCAGAGGCAAGAATTGAAGTGGAAGGGGTAGTCTTTGATAAGCTGTGTTTGAACAGAGGTTCTAGGCAGGGGTGTCCTAATTCCTCTTTATCTGCTTTATATTTAGAGCCATTGGGAAAGAAAATAAGGGACAAAGAAATTCAAGAATATAATTTGTATGATAATCAAAAAAGTTAATTTTATTTGCAGATGATATTATTTTGCACCTGATAAATCCAGAAAAGGACTGTCGCCCGACTGACCAGGATAAAACAGAAGAACAGTTGTGGGTTCAGTTCAAGCGGCTTTATTACATACAAGCAGATCAGTAATGAGGTTTAGTAACTTAAACTTAAATAAACTTACAAACAGACTGAGTACTCCACTCAAGTTAATACATTAACACTCTGGATGTTCTCTCAAAATGGCACTGCTGCCTGCACGTGCTCTCTATTTATACTCATGTGCCCTCACTTTGAAATGCTTCTTAAAGTTACAACACAAGCTCTGTTCTACATCCTCCCTCTTTGAGAAATAAGTCATGCACAGTAATAATGACAACAATCATTGACATGCAATTGTACAGAAATAATCATATCAATCAATCAATCAATCATATCAGACATCCAATTATACAGAACTAATTACAAATGAAACAGTCATGTCCAGGTTGCTGTGTATTTTACACTAGATCTGGAAATATGACCTGATCATGTGACATAAAAACTAGGACTGGGTTTACCAACAGGACTGTCTTTAATGAATGTTCAACTTCAGAGACATCTGGGACATCATTAGGAACAGGTACTGGGACATGTCCTTCAACAGGAACATCGTCTCGACTGCTCTGAGATCTAGATTCTGTATCACAGGTACGAAGCTGCGATATCGTTTCAGAAACCGGAGGAAGATGTCTGCGGTTTCTCCTGTACTCTGTACCCTCAGATTCCACTAAGTAGGATCTCGGCTCGGCACACATACCTCTCACATGACCAAGCTGATCAAAATCTTTTGTTGTTTGCATCCTTACTATCTCTCCTTCTTTCAATGGGCAGATAAATCTGCTCATTTTATCACAGATGGAATTCGGAAACACTTTCTGAATAGTTGGGCTTTGATTGCTCTGGTGTTTTTAGCATTAGGCACCGACAAACTGTGGGCACTCAGGACTACTGGTAACATGGATAAAGCCCCACTCTTTTGCACATTTCTGAAATAGCTGACTGGTAAACTGGGACCATTGTCAGAAATAACTTTGTGTGGACTATCATGGACTGAGAAATGTCATTTCAACTTAGTAATGACATACTGTACATTAGGTTAGATAGCAGATCAATTTTGAACCAGTTTGAATAAGAGTCTGCCAATACTAAGTAATGCTGACTGTTCCACTCAAATATGTCAACGACTACTGTTGGCCAAGGTAGTTCAGGAATCTAGTTTAGCTGAAGCGGCTGTTTTTGCAAATGCGGTTTACTGCTATTGCAGACTGAACAATATGATAGTAATTTATCGATATCTTTTGATACAGAAGGACAAAATACTAGTCCTCTCGCCCTTCTCTTCATAGATTCAGAACCTAGGTGGCCACAACGTAAAATCTGGATGTACTCATGTTGTAAGGAAGTAGGAATGACAACTTTAGGACCTTTGAAAATGATACCATCTTCCACCAAGATCTCATCTCTGTAAGGAAAATAAGGTTGCACTTCTGTTGGTACACAAGACTGCTTTGATGGCCATCCAACATTGATGAAGTGGTTGAGCTTTTGCAAAATATGATCTCTTAGCTCATTAAGTCTTATGGTAGAAAACTTGCACACTTCCATGTCATTGAAGTCAAAATTCTCTGCATCAAGCTTTTCTGTGGTATTTCTGGGTGATCTGGATACGGTATCAGCCAGATAAAGAAGTTTGTCTTTTGTATATACAATTTTGAAGCTGTACTTTTGTAATTTAAGCATCATTTTGTGTAGTCTTGCTGGAGCTATATGCATAGGCTTCTTTAAAATAGTGACTAGGGGCTGATGATCAGTCTCGATCTGGATAGCCCGGCCATAAATATAATCATGGAACTTCGAATATGCGAACACAATTGCCAAAAGTTCCTTCTCAATTTGACCATTCTGCATCTCAGTTTGGGTAACAGTTCTAGATGCATTGGCTACTGGTCTGCCTTCTTGAAGAATAACTGCACCAAGACTGAAATTTGAAGCATCACAGGAAAGAATCACTGGTTTGTGGATATCATAGTATCTTAATGTATGTGGGCTGGCAATTTTCTGTTTAAGGTCATCAAATGCTCTCTGGTGTTGTTCCAACCATGACCAGGTGACATTTTTGTGCTTCGGCTCTCTTAAGGGTGCTGATAATTCACTGAAGTCTGGTATAAACTTGCCTAAATAATTAACCATGCCAAGAAAATGCTATAAGGCTTTGACATTGTCTGGAGATGGCATCTCAAGAATAGCTGCTTGCTTGGAAGGATCTGGTCGTAAGCCTGGATTGGTAAATAAATGACCTACATAAGTAACTTTTGGTAACCTGAATTTACATTTCAGAAGATTGAGCTTTAGATTCACTTCACGTGCTCTTTCCAGAACTTTCCTGAGGTTTCTGTCATGCTCTGCTTCACCACTGCTTCCAACCAGTAAATCATCCACCATGATAGCACAAGGACAACCTGAAAAAGTTTGCTCCATTGCACTCTGAAAGACTTTACTAGCAGAATTTATTCAAAAAGGCATCCTGAGAAATCTGTATCTACCAAATGGTGTGATGAATGTCAAGCATTACTTGCCAAAATGAACTCTTTGCATCTAAAACAGAAAAAAAAGTAGCATTTGGCAATGAGGATAGCAACTTCCTCGACTGTATGCATAGGATGGTGAGGTCTCTTTATTGCTTTGTTTAAGTCTCTTGGGTCAATACATATTCTGATTTCATCTGAATTTTTCTTATGAGCAGCTACCATGGAAGACACCCACTCAGTTGGTTCTGTACTGGACAAATCACACCTTGCTGCACCATCTTTTCTAATTGGACTTTGACTCTGTCTTGCATAGCTATCAGAACTCTTCGCATTGGTCTGACCACTGGACTAACCTCTGGGTCTAATTTCATGGAGTACACAACTGGAAGTTTACTTAGCTTTTCTTCGAAAACATCAGCATACTCAGAGAAAATAACATCGGTGAAACTGGAATTAGGATAAGTGCTAACATGATGGACTTCTTTGGTAAAGGAAAGCAGTTTCATTTTTAAACTATCTCTGAAACCTAATAATGACTGTATAGGTCTTCGGACTACATAAAATTGCAAGCTGTAACTGTTCCCAGCTGAATAGCATGAAAGCATTACTGAGCCTTTGGTTTGAATCTCTTCACCTCCATAAGCAATAAGCTTCACACAGTTTGCCAAATTAAGTTGTTCACCAGGTCTTACTCTAGCAAATGTTTCTGCTGACATAACATTGCACTTTGAACCAGTGTCTTCTTTGAGCTCTGTGGGTTTACCACTGATCAGAACAGCACAAAACACTTTGTTTCTTGCCTACAAAGCCACTGCATTAAACTTTTCACCAACCACTGATACACCATCTACATAGAAAGTACAGTTGCAGCTTTCTATATGATTAATAAATTAATGAGGCTTGCTTGATTTACAAAGCTTTTGAAAGTGGTTCCATTTTTTACACTTGTGGCATTGCTGACCAAATGCTAAGCACTTCCCTCTTTTAGACTCATGATTGGCACCACAATTATGACAGTTAACAATAAGACTTGACTTGGGTTTTGCTCACTCACCCTTATGCTGCACAGAGCATGTCCGTTTTACTGAGCTAGTCTTAGAACTTGCTGGAAAAGTACGGGCTCTCCCTGGAAATCCTGCAGGGGCTGCAGCTACCATGTGCTTGGGCCGGTTTCTGTTAGCCACGTGCTGCTTGCTGTCTACATTTGCTCTAGAGGCTGTTGAAACCATGCTCTTATCACTTGCTAGCATATTTGCATGGCTTTCTGTAAGCTCATGTATCTGACAAATCTCTGTGGCTTTGCTCAAATTTAAATAACTGTCTTGAAGCAAAATCTTTCTTACAGCAGCATTATTAACTTCACACACAAGCTTGTCTTTTATCAACTCGCCTTTCAAATCACCAAACCTGCACATTTTAGCTTTGTTTATCAAGTCAGTAATGTAACTTGTGAAAGTTTCTTCTGGCTTTTGGTCTCTTGTATAAAATAAGTGCTTCTCCAATGTAACATTTGTCTGGGGTTACACATTTCTCTAAATTTACATTTCAAGTACTCGGGATCATCCCTTGATTCAGCTTGTACAACAATATGGCAGTTTTGCCCTTCTCCTGCATATATTGTTGTTGCATACACAAATGAACTCTCTTTAAATGGCTTCCAACCCTACTAGATTAAGCAGAATAAATGCCCTCATACATGCATCTTTGTCAGGAAAAAGCTGCTTGTAAGAAAATATCATATTCCTGTTCAAATACTCTCCAATTCTCTGCAATATTATGATCAAACACAAGTGAACTGCGTCTGCGAAATGACTCTGCCATGCCAAGACACAGTAATAAAGACCTTTGGAATTATGTACGAGCACACACACATATATACCAGAAATTAATGCCAGAACTTGTATCTATGCTCACCAGTACAACAGACTCTTCAAAATAACTGCACTTTGTAAAATACGTTTCCATAGCACAAGAACACTTTGAAATCAGTGCACTTTGCAAAACCACCCCTTATCAGTGTAAGAAACACTTTGAAATTACTGCACTTTGCAAATAAACTCTACACAGCACAAGAACGTTCTTGAAATGGCTGTACTTTGCAAAATAACTCTATACAGTGTAAGAAACACTTTGAAATGACTGCATTCTGCGAATAAAATGTACAAAGCACAAGAAACTTCTCGAAATTACTGTATTCTGACTGCACCTTGCAAAATAACTGTACTTTGCACACAGTAAACTCTTCAAAATAACTGTACTGTAACAAAGCACACACTGCAAACACTTTGCACACTCTGAGATACTTTGAACAACTCTGGTTATGCTTTGAATAGCTTTAGTCAATGTGAAATAGTAGCACATATCAAAAAACATAGTAGTTTACTAGAAACTGCAGCCACTTTGCATTTCCATGCTTATTTAGCCCCTTTTATTGCACTTCTTATGCAAATTAGACGTAGTTCTGACTGTAGATAGTAATGGCAAATTGGGAATACAAATTTATAAAAATAAAGAACCATATTGCTAGCCTAATTTATTTCTATACAAAGTTTTTGGATGATATTTTTATAATTATAAAAGGAGGAGAGACAACAGCTAGGGAATTAGTGAACTATTTTAACACAACCACTAATTCCTTCAAGTTACATTTAACTACCCTACGGAAAGGATCTCTTACCTGGATATTGAATAAAGTAAAGCTAGAACCAACACGCAATATATAGCAAATATTTATAGGAAAGAGACCTATTGTAATGCATTTTTGCATTTTTCTAACTTCCACCCCTTCCACCAAAAGAGGTCTGTTGTGAAGGGGCAACTAGTGAGGGCAGCTAGAATGATAACAAGGCAGGAAGACTTTTATACAGAATGTAATAGGTTGGGTGACATGTTTTCTTAAGAGGGGATATCCAGCAATATTGATTAAGGACGTAATTGTTGAAGTACAAGACAAAAGAAGGAATGGGTTTTACAAACCTATTCTAAGAGATGTTGGAGGAGAGGCAACCAATAACCTGGTAGTGGAACAGGGAATGACTTTAGACAATAAAGAGTTCACTTCTTACAGTTTCATAACTCAATTTAGTTTGAATGCAAACTCAATTAGGAATATCATATACAAGAATTGGGAACTGATTAAAAATGATACAACAATCAGACTGAGGCTCAACATGACACCACAGATTATTTTTAAAAAGGGCCCCAAGTTAAAAAGTTTGTTGGACAGAGACTTTAGTTACCCCTGTACAAGACAGTGCATGTATAACTGCTGCATGTGTAATTACTATAAATATATGGTAGAATGTAAAAACCATAAGATTAAGTACAGGAAGTACACCATGAGGCACAGACTGAATTGTCAATCGAAAATGGTTGTTTGCATAGGGCAATGTCAACAATGCCCAGCATTTTATATAGGCAAGACAGATCGAAAGCTTAAGGAGCATGTCTATGAACATCTTTACAGTATTGGTAGAATGAAACATGAGAACGCACTAGCAAGATATATCATTGAAAATATAAACCATAAGTTCAAATTCAGAGCAATCGACCAAGTTTTAAGTAGTGGTAGGGGTGAACCAGATTCATTAATGTTGGAACGTCTGGAATTCTTGTGGCAACTAAGAACAGATGCCTGCCATTTTCCAGGACTCAATGAAATTAGTTTGATTTTATGTATTTTAAAATTAAAAAATCTGATGAGATGATAGTCTATTTGATAGTGAGACCCTTTGGGGGCGAGTGTGAGCAGGAAGCTTTTTCATTGCACACATATATTTCCACAAATACTTTCCTTATATTTGGTAAAAAAAAACTGTCTCCAATACACATTTGAATTTTATTGACGTGTAGAAGTGTGGTTAATGTGTCTGTAGGTTTTAGTATGTATTATTTGTGTGTGTGTGTATATATATATATATATATATATATATATATATATATATATACACTTATACACATTTTTCACTTAAGACGTATGGGTTAATAAGGGTTAAAGACTCGTCAGGAAAAGGGAGGGGATATGATTGGTCAATTATGTGTGATATCTCAGTGTATATATGGTTTTACGGGTTTATATCACAACACCGAATCGTCATAATTTGGAATCACGTTACATCGAATTGAATACATTGAAATGGAAACCATCAAAACGGACAAAAGCAGCAACATGTGGAGTGTATATTACAAACAAATTGCTCCATGCAGGGGGCAAGACCCCCTGCACTCCCCACACCCCCCGCCACTTAAATGTACCACTTTGGAGATCGCACTTCAGTGCACTACAGTGCGGAAATGGAAGATTTCTGTTTCTTACACTGCAGCGTGATCTCAGAGTTGGTATATTTAAGTAGCAGGGGGATGCAGGAGGGCTTGCCCCCCCCCATCTACACCCTTAATGTTTCATGTCCCCATTGGGAACTGCCATTGACAGCCTTTCAATGTTTTACCGATTTGATGTAACTAGTTTGATGTTATGTGATTCGAAATTATGATAATTCGATGTTGTGATATAAACTCGGTTTTATTATGCTTGTATTTTATCTGAAGAAGTCTCACTATTAAGGGACACAAAAAGCTCTTTATAAGACAGTTTGCATAATAAAAGAGTTAATTCTTATTAAGGAGTCGCATATTTCCTCTACAAGTGGATTTTGTTGGCTTTGTTGGTTTTTCCATCAGTGGTGCACAGCATTTTTGGTTCAAGATTTTACATACACTGTTCAAAAGGTTCCTCTCAAACCACAGTAACTATTTGTATTACTGTAAGGTGAAAAACATATTTCTGTACACAGAACTGGCATGTTTTACTATCTGTCAATGATCTAGTCTTACATACTGTGTTTAAGATTTGTAGACAGCCTTTCTCCCCAAGCTTTCACTGAAAATGGGTCTCAGTACAGCAGGACACCCCCTAATAATAATAATAACAGATTCCCCAACACCTTCATAATCTCAGACTTGACGAACCTGCCATGTTGTACATACTCTTTTTCAAAATACTCAGTTTAGTTATAGCATGCTGCAAACTTTACATAACATATTCAGGAGGTATAATTCTGTTCACTACTTTTAAAGGCTCCTCTAACAGGTTCATGCTTGGAAATGACCCCTGGCTGGCGGTGAACTTTACTGGGTTTCCCTTCTTGGATTTAGACAAAGCACTGAGATTTTAACCCAGAGACATACCGCTTCACAAATCAGGGGCAAATTTAATCAGAATCACGAGGAAAAGCCATAAACAATCGGGCACGTTTTACAATGATTAGCATTAACTTAAGACATTGACAGACTAAGGCAACATGAATTAATATACACTTCCTAAATTAAAAGAAGTCTGTGACTCTAATTATTGTCATGAAGTGTAATTCACTACCTTTTTTCCAAAAGTTATCAAAATTAGGAGGGATTATGAGGGAAAGAGCAAAATCTGAATCAAAATCAGGGATATTCATGAAAATCAGGGACTGATGACAGGTATGCAAACATATTAAGCCGTATTCCTCCAACATTTAATAATTCTCTTCACAAAGTTAGTGTTGCTTAAGGGTGCTAACCCCACTCAAAGTCTAAATGTCAGCATACCTCTCAACTTCTTAGTGCAAGAAATTTGGACGGAGCCTAAAATAATGAGGGACAAAGACTCAAAAACAGACAGATTTTAAATATTTCTCTTACGAACTTAGAAAGTTGATAGAAAACCAGGATTTTGTTTGCCATGTACTTTCTGAAGGATATGAAGTCTGAAACTCAAATGTCTGTCATTATTTAGTGACTTCAGTCCTCAGTAATTTTCCAGACAACAATAAATTTTGAGGAACAGACTAAAATATAAGGCAAACATTTGGGCATTCTGCAACAAATCTGGTCAAGGTATGCACATCACTAACTGTATGTGAATTATTAAATCAAAAACCATGTATTCTGAAAAAAAAATAAGAAAGTGCTCTTTTTTCTGATGTAGTTCCAGAACAATGCCAGCCTGTTCAGGTAAAGTACCCTAAAGAATCTTACCTGTTAAGAAATGGATAGCATAGTGGTGCAGTGGTTTGTGTTGTCGCCTCACAGCAAGAGGTTCTCTGGTTCAATTCTTGGCTGGGGTGCCTTCTGTGCAGAGTTTGCATGTCCTCCCTGGGTTCATGCAGGCACCCTCTAGGTGCTCTGGTTTCCTCCCACGTTACAAAGATATGCATCTGGAATGTTTCTCCCTCGCCTCTGCTGAAAATTGGCTTGTTCCAAGTCGGACATTCCTGGTAAAAAAATGTTAAAGATACCCTACAATATGCTCCATTTCCCAGAGAAGTAAACAATATCCTTACAAATGTGACAACAGATAACAAAGAAACATTCAGTTTGTGTTACACTTCAGCTGTGACAGCAACAAACTGACCACTGCAAGAGATATACAGCATTTTACCAGAGGACAGTATTCAATGCAAATTATTTCAAGAAACCGGTGATTTCTTACCAACCAAAGAGAAGACAACTTTATACAACTACTTTCTGACAGGTGTTTAAAGGTAATAAATAAGGTAAAGAGGTGGATATCAGCAATGCCCTTAAAACACCGCTCAGCCCTTTCATTATGGTGGATTTTGGCACGAAGTGAAATAAAGGGAAACAAAGGACCATTTTTTAATATAATCAGTTTGTGGCAGGAAAGAGAGGAATGAGTTGTTTACACCACTGTGTTTCACATGTTCATAGCTCATGCACGGCGTTCAGTCCTGTCAAAGAAATAAAAAAATAAGTGCGTAGCTGCCACACTCATTAGAAATGAAACTTCTGTAATGAAGTGCGAAAATGTACTTAAATGGAAACTGTGCATGTGTGTGTGTGTGTGTGCGTGTACGTGCATGTGTGCATGCATGTGCGGTGTACATGTGTGTGTGCGTGTGTGTGTGCGTGCGTGTGCGTGCGTGTGTGCATACATGTGCGGTGTGCATGTGTGCGTGCGTGTGTGTGTGTGTGTGTGTGTGTGTGTGTGTGTGTGTGTGTGTGAGATTGTTCGCTCCCTCGGACTCTTCATTATAGCAATAACACGCCTGGGTGTGGGTAATGCTGGATTACCACGGTTGGCATGGTTTGGTCGAGGGAAGCCCGGACCAAACAAAGACAACCGTGGGTAAATCCAGCATTACCCACACCCAGAAGTGGTTATTGTATTATTAATGACATTATTTAAGAAAATAAATAATTACTTTTCTTAAATAATGGCATTGTATACCTCTTTGCTGCCCTTCCGCAGCTGTCTGGTATTCAGCGAGTTCTGATGTACCGCGCATGCCTACGCAGTACATCAGAGCTGTGGGCAAAATCAATGGAGAACGCAAGATCTCCGTTGCTTTTTACTGTTTCGCTATGTTAAATGGGTTTAACATAGCGAGACAGGTTTAAAATAAGCAACGGAGATCTCCGTTACTATTTTAAAGCTGTCTCGCTATGTTAAACCCATTTAATATAGCGAGACAGGTTTAAAAAAAAAGCAACGGAGATCGCAAGATCTCCGTTGCTTTTTATACACTGTGTCGCTATGTTAAAGGAGTTTAACATAGCGAGACAGCTTTAAAAAAAGCAACGGAGATCTGCGTTGCTTTTTTTAAACCTGTATCGCTATGTTAAACTATTTTAACATAGCGAGACAGTGTTTTATACTAACGGAAAAAGTCCGGGCGACCGGACCTTTTTCCGTTAGTATATTGAGGGATTTACAACGGGCACGCTGGTTGGGCTGGCCAATCAGCGTGCACGTTTTAGAGGAGGAATTGTATAATAAGTGTGTTTGAAATGTTGAAGTAGAAGGTATGGAAGTCAAACTCTGCCGTTAAGGGCGGAGTTTGACTTACGTACTTCGTTTCACTTTTCCATTAGACCCCGAGCTTCAGTGAGTGAGTGTATATTGGTTATCTTTATGTAGCTTTTATCATTGACATGCACACACAATGGTCAAATTAATAGCCTGATCTATGTACTTTGCAGTTTAATATTTAAAGATACTTATCTACATATTTGTATGGGGTGCTCATAATTAGAAGAACAGAGATACTGCGCCTAGCCCCATAATAACCATAGCAAAATATCTGGTACTTTTTTTTATCAGGGCAACACTTCTAATGAGCGTTTTCCGTTATTGGCCAACGCTGGAAAAGTACCGGATTTTCTAAAAGGCATTTAGTACTTAGTAAAACTGCTGCTTATATCCTTGTTTTAATTAAATGTATTTTGTCACAGCAGCAAAATAGCAGCCTAAATCCAACCAGTTGGTGTTCATGTGAATAGCCTTTGTGTATGTCACTTTGGAAGACATGGAATTAGACCACTGAAGTAGGTTCATAGTTTATTAATAAAAGCGTGCATTGCATTTCAGACACTGCATTTCAGCTGCAAACAGTACCTTGAAAAGCCTCCATACTCACATCGGTGGCGGTAATGCTGCCAAACTAAGGCCTTGCTAAAATATTTTTGCCAGTAAATTCTTGCAAGTTTGAGGTGAAGTAATAGCTACAACTGTAATGTTGCACCTCATTATAATGTTGGTGGGACGATGCCAAGATTTCTTGGGTACTTGGTCTTTCTCTACTGGACAAAACCATTTTTCTGTTTTTGAAACCAATGGGCTGTTCCAAAAGGAAGTTTTTAGCTATAACCAATGAACCACGCAAATACATAACTAAAAGAAGGATGATGATCGAACCACGCAAATACATAACTAAAACAAGGATGATGATCGAACCACATAAATACATAACTAAAAGAAGGATGATGATCGAACCATGCAAATACATAACTAAAAGAAGGATGATGATCGAACCAAGCAAATACATAACTAAAAGAAGGATGATGATCGAACCAAGCAAATACATAACTAAAAGAAGGATGATGATCGAACCACGCAAATACATAACTAAAAGAAGGATGATGATCGAACCACGCAAATACATAACTAAAAGAAGGATGATGATCGAACCACGCAAATACATAACTAAAGAAGGATGATGATCGAACCACGCAAATACATAACTAAAAGAAGGATGATGATCGAACCAAGCAAATACATAACTAAAAGAAGGATGATGATCGAACCACGCAAATACATAACTAAAAGAAGGATGATGATCGAACCAAGCAAATACATAACTAAAAGAAGGATGATGATCGAATCAAGCAAATACATAACTAAAAGAAGGATGATGATCGAGCCTTGCAAATACATAACTAAAAGAGGATGATGATCGAACCACGCAAATACATAACTAAAAGAAGGATGATGATCGAGCCTCGCAAATACATAACTAAAAGAAGGATGATGATCGAATCACGCAAATACATAACTAAAAGAAGGATGATGATCGAACCACGCAAATACATAACTAAAAGAAGGATGATGATCGAATCAAGCAAATACATAACTAAAAGAAGGATGATGATCGAGCCTCGCAAATACATAACTAAAAGAAGGATGATGATCGAAACACGCAAATACATAACTGAAGGATGATGATCGACCCTCGCAAATACATAACTAAAAGAAGGATGATGATCGAACCAAGCAAATACATAACTAAAAGAAGGATGATGATCAAACCATGCAAATACATAACTAAAAGAAGGATGATGATCGAGCCTTGTAAATACATAACTAAAAGAAGGACGATGATCGAACCACGCAAATACTTAACTAAAAGAAGGATGATGATCGAGCCTTGCAAATACATAACTAAAAGAAGGATGATGATTAGGATGGATCACTGATGTTCATAAAGGTTTTACTGCAGATAAAGGCATCACCAACATGTAAATTACTCATCAGTTCAAACAGCGATGTCGTGGTTTTTGGGTAATTTTCCATTATGGATGAAATTTAATAATTATCACTGACAGGAAAGTAAGTGTGTATGTGGCCCACATCAGCAGCAGCCATGAGATCAGTGCAAGCAACTGCTAAAATTCCAAGCGGTCATTTTGAAGTGTTTCCCTGATAACGGAAAAGTACCAAATATTTAAATATGCCTGTTTCACTGCAATTGTGACAGTAAAGTAGATCAATAAATTTGAAAGAAAAAAGGTAGACCACAACTGATACCTCTCCTGTTTTTACAGTTTAGTAAATTTATCAGCTGAGAGAGAAGTGCTCAAGGCAAATTCAAGTTTTCCACTCAAAGCACTTTTACAGTTCGACCTATATACCTGCCCGTGGTCAAACCAGGTAAGTAAAAAATGGCAGGATTGCAAACTAGATTTTGGTATTGGAACACTGGAGTGGGGGGTTGTTGAGCAAAGGCTTGTAAGTTGTGCTTCAAGACACATTTGGCGCTTTGATAGGCACAACCATTTGTTAAAAGATCCATTGCTGTACGATAACTTCATATGTAGTGCAAAAGGTTATGAACGTCATTTAACTTGGAAAAACAAAACGTGCCAGGATAAGCATTTAGTTTATATGCATAGTAAAAAAGAAAGGGCCATATGGTTATTTTCTGCAGTGTGATTCATTTTACTTGGGAAAGGCAAATGCTAATGATCAATGGTCATGAGGGTCTAGAGGTTATGACCCTTGACTCCATAGCTTGTTGTAGCACATAGGCTTACATTACAAAAAGTTAAGTCCTGGTCCAGCAAAGTTAAATCCCTGCTGGGAATTCAAACATTTTGCAGGATCTTCTTTTAAAATCAGAAGCCAAGCTAGCTAAAATGACTGTAGTTTGCACTGTGGATGTTGCTGTAAATGAGTGCTCCAAACATGTTCTTTAATTTTTGCTTTACTTGCTATGTGGGGGAAAACATAATATTTTTCACTCCTAAGAGAAATGGACTGGAGATGACAGTTAACTTTATAGTCACCAAGCTAAGCGAAGGAGCAGTATTTTGAACAAGGTGTGCCTTGTATTTCTGGATATAGCACTTAAACGCATCGTGGGAATGGAATTAGTATGGATTATCTTCTAACTTTAAATTATCCTACTGAGAGGGCAAGACTATCTTATCACTATATTTCATGTGGATACATTTGTAGAATAAAGACTTCATGTAGGAAGTTATTATCCAGTTAAAAAATATGTCTTTTTTTAGTAGGGAGGTCTATGCTTGATGATGTAAAAGACATGTGAAAGGATGGGTCTACTTCACTTGATTGAAAGCTCACTAGACTGAAACTCATTTAAAGGAGCACACTTGTCCTTTTCCTCATTGTAGTGCGATCCTGGAGTTAGTATATATAGTAGACCTGAAAGGATATGTGTGTGTGTGTGTGTGTGTGTGTGTGTGTGTGTGTGTGTGTGTGTGTGTGTGTGTGTGTGTGTGTGTGTGTGTGTGTGTGTGTGTGCGTGTGTGCGTGTCTGTGTGTGTGTGTGTGTGTGTGTGTGTGTGTGTGTCTGTGTGTGTGTGCCTGTCTGTGTGTCTGTCTGTGTGTGTGTGCGTGTGTGTGCGTGTGTGTGTGTGTACGTTTGTGTGTGTCTGTGTGTGTGTGTCTGTGTGTGTTTGTGTGTGTGTGTGTGTGTGTGTGTGTGTGTGTCTGTGTGTGTGTGTGTGTGTGTGTGTGTGTGTGTGTGTGTGTGTGTGTGTGTGTGTGTGTGTGTGTGTGTCTGTGTGTGTATATGTGTGTGTGTGTGTGTGTGTGTGTGTGTGTGTGTGTGTGTGTACGTTTGTGTGTGGCTGCTAGGTATTGCTTGGTCTCACTCTTCTCTCTCACTGTGTGCATATGTGGGGGCGGATCGCTCACTCGTTCTCACTCTTCACTGAAGTACGGAAGTCAAACCCCCCGCCCTTAAGGGCAGAGTTTGACCTAAGTACTTCCATTTCACTTTTCCACTAAACTCTAAGCTCTCACACCATCAGATAAGAAATTTCACTTCAAAAAGTTTGAGACAATTCTGACTTGGTTGCATCGTTCTCAATGTCGTTCCTTTAAAATCGTGGAGAAAGCCAAAAATAATGGGAAGGGCGAGTCTGAAGTCAGAGGTAATTTGTAAACACTGCTTTAATTCCCCTCAAACTTACTAGAATAAAACTTTTTGCATCAGTGAGGATGTTCTCAAGAATAGAAAGTATGAAAATAAGTGTCATTTTGAGTGCCAGAACAAATCGAAGGGACAGCGCAAAAATGAGGCAAACTCAGCGATGCTTGACAGATGTTTCTTGCTTTTTACTTGCAGTATAAGTAGTGCATTAATTCATGGATTAATCAAGCAATAATGTCCCACAGTGTGGACCTTACAGGAGAAACAATGCACCACCCGGGCTGTTAGGAAGGCCTCTCCACCCCACAAAGGTCTGTTAATTGCACAATAACACACACCCTGGAGGGCATGACAGCAGTTACAAAACTGGCTATCTGTTAAATTGGTTTCTATTTCTTTTATTATTAGTATACAGATATTTTCTGTATTTTTGATGTCATATATTTCGTCTTCCAACTGCTTCATAGCTGCTGCAGTTAATTTATTTGCTATTAGGTAAACAGGTAGCTAGCTAGCTGAAGAAGCAAATAACAAGAATGTTAATGGGCATTCAAGAAAACAAGTATTGAAAAATCAGATGATGTTTGGTACTCAGTCAAAAGTACAGAGTGTGCACATTCAAGAAAACAAGTATAGAAAATCAGATGATGTTTGGAACTCAGTCAAAAGTACAGAGTGTGCACATTCAAGAAAACAAGTATAGAAAATCAGATAATGTTTGGAACTCAGTCAAAAGTACAGAGTGTGCACATTCAAGAAAACAAGTATAGAAAATCAGATGAAGTTTGGAACTCAGTCAAAAGTACAGAGTGTGCACATTCAAGAAAACAAGTATAGAAAATCAGATGAAGTTTGGTACTCAGTCAAAATTACAGAATGCAGATACAAGTTGATAATAATGGTGAACACTAGACTGCGTGTCAGTGCAAATCCAGAATACTGAGTGACATGTTTACTCAAAGTCCTGCGCTCTCTGTTATCACTTAAAACTGTTACTGCCACAACACATGATAAAAGTGAAAAGCTTTTCATTATTTCTGAGCATATCTGTCAGCAGTCCATGACATTAATTAGAAAAATTCTTAAGAATGAATGCGTAACATGCCCATCAAATGTGGAACAGTAAAGAACATGGACTTTTTAAGACTCAAAATGAGGAACATTCCTCATTCCTCATAATGTGGTACACTTGAGAGATATGAGTAACAATAACAGGTTTTCTACCCATTATTTTTAGCTTTGCCCCTGTTTATTCAGCAAAGAAATTGAGAACTGTGGCCGAGATGATATGTAACTGCTCCTAGATGTTACATAGAAAATCAAAAGAGGGGAATTTACCTCCTCAAAGAGACCAGTCATGATAGGAATCCCACCAGGGTTCTGTTCTGGGACCTCTCCTGTTTGGCATTTAGCTTTTTATATAAAAGCCAATATCATGGTCTCTGGCTGACTAAGTTTGCAGATGATTGCAAGCTAGGAGCATTCAATGAATACAAAAAGGATTTATCCATCCTGTAGGAAGTTTTGTCTCAAATAAATAACTGGTGCCAATATCCTGGACTGAAACTAGCTGTCAAAAATGCACTATTGTATCCTTTAGGAGGTTATGTACCCCGGGGGACTACCACATGGACAGTACACCCCTAAGAGTTGACCCAATTGTTCATGATTTGGAACCTTTTGTGGACAGTGAACTAACTTTTGACCAACAAGTGTCTACTGTTGTAAGAAAGTCCTTCTAATTTGCACAGCTAATAAACAAAGGGACTATGTCTAGATCTAGGGGTGTCATTGTCCCCTTTTCTCAGCCCTCATTAGGGCAGTCATTGAATAAAATGCCCATTTTGATATGTATCTCTCCAAACACATACAACAACTGGGATGCTCACAGAGATACCTTATTAAAAGGATACAAGTCCTAGACAACATGTCCTACATGTACTGACTCAAAGCCCATTCACTACATTCGATATCCTACAGACTGCTAACAAGTGACCTGTGTCTGGCATACAAGACATTGTCTGACCAATTACTGATGGATTTACTGCACCTCAGAAAGTAAAATGGCATCAAAAATACTCATTCTAGGGGTCTAAATCTCTTCTGCAACATCAACAGAACAGTTTGGAGGGACAGGTATATATTGCAGAGGATACCACTGCTGTGGAACAGACTCCCCATCCACATAAAACAAAGTTCATCCATGTCTATATTTAAGTGCAACTTAGTTCTATGGATGGGAAACAGAAAATGTACTCCAGGAGTGCCCCTGTATAACTAATGGAAACAGCCAGCCCCTAAATGCTTTACACCATGCTTACGTCCCCTCAAATTATACATGGCATGATCCCAGTTATTCTAATTATGGGTAATATATAATTATTAACCATGGGATGGGTAATGCCAATCTATAACCAAGTGGGATAAGTTCTTTTGAGTGCAAAAAGGGAAACTGACTACATCTCAAATGGCCGGCCAGGGCAGCTAGTCTAGTATTTGCCTATGAACCTGTAAGACTTACTTAAGTATTCAGAGAAGGTTTATTTGAATTCAGAGAATGATTTTAGTCCACTAATTTAGAAGGAAGTGGGTTCTATAAAGCAGGACCCAATAAGGAGAAGGCATGTTCACCAGCAGCTGTTTTTCAAGGAGATCTACTTAGTATAATTGATTGTCCTGGGTACTTTTTTGGCAGTAAACATGGTCTTGTACTGGACATTTACTTCTCAAAGATATGCAACAGCGACTGTTTATCATTTTGTGAATAAGAGCACCTACGAGACAGGATGACTATTCAGTGACTGGAAGCCATTTTACACTTTGTAGCAGGCTCCAGTGGTGCTATCTACTGTCAGTTGGGAGGGTGAATCTGCAGATTTCATTCTCAGTGATCTGTGTTTTTTGTGCATTTATAAATGGATGGAAGTTAAGAAGAGGTAAACTATATCCCATTTCTGGAAGTAGAGCAGTTTAGATCATGGACATACGGGCCATAAGGGTGAGTAGATGAGATATTCTATAGCATAGTTTGATTCAATTAAATTTAAATTAATTATAGCAGTTTTGGTTCCCTGAACGTACACTGACTGTGTGACTCTGAGCAAGTCACTTAACCAGACAGCAGTCCCAGGCTGATTCTGAAAAAGTGCTATGGAGATCAGTGCTGTACCCTGCTGGATATGTCCATTTTCAGTAGAGGCCCAGGGAGATAAGCTCCACTATACAGATAATAGTGACTTCAGGTACAGTACACATTTAAGACTAGAATGCAATTGTTTACATAGCAACTTAGTAATCTTACTACTTAACATATTTAACAAAGAAATATAAATTATTTATAAGGAAGAGACACGTTCATAAAGTTGATAGCTTGGTATACAAGTTCATACTCTATGGTGGTTCCTTAAAAAGACTAAGTTCATGCAGACTTTAGTTGAACAGATCATACACTCTGTGGTTTATGAAAGAGCTAGACTTAATGCAGCAATAGTGAAGTAAGTATGTAGTGCACATAGCAAGGAGGGGATTGTTAGTCTGGGTTAGTACAGGGGCATAGCCAATGAGTTCTAACGTATACGTTTCTTTTTGAAAAGTAATGCTGAAGAAAGAGATGGAAGTTCAGTGGGAAGTAGGTTCCAGTTTTTCCCCACAGTGTTGGAGAACAGTGAATCCCCAGCCTTATTGCTGGATTTGTGCATGGATACAAGAAATTTATTTGCTGAGCGAAGGGTTGTAAGATTTTTTGTAGGGGATGATAAGGCTAGTAAATATTGGAGTATTGATAGGATGATAAAGGGTCTTGTGGTTGACAAGTTGGTGAAATTGAAGTTGATTATGCAGCTCCAGCTATCCTAGATGTTTTAGATTATGGCAGTGGTTGGTAATAAATGGGGAGCCAGTGGCAAATCTGGTAATGTTATTATAGGAGGTTGCCAGTTTGTTCATAGGTTCATAGGCTCATAGGTTTATGCTAGGCTATCTGCCCTGGGGCAATTATAAGCCTAGCCCGATTCTGTATGGCTTACGCCACCCCTTGATTTGAGTATACTGTGCCCTTTTTAAGGTTTAGTTTACTGTGCCTCTGTCGAATAGTGACACGGCAGTAATTGTTGAGGTTGTATTTTGACAGATTAGTATAAATAGGTGAAGCACAGAGGAGAGGAGAGATACGATGCATGTGGGCAATAGTAGTTCTAGCTATTGGAGTAAGGAAGGGTTTAATCTTATAGAGGGAGCCTAGCTTTCTGTTAACTGATTTTATTGTAGTGTTGATGTGAGTGTCAAAGTTAAGGTTGTGGTCTATTATTACTCCTAACAGTTTGGTGGTTGGGTCAGGAGATATGACAGTGCCATTATTAGATATGACTGTGAAGTCTATTGGGGAGGACTTTTGTGTAGGAGTGAAGAGCAATAATTTTGTTTTTGTGGGGTTCACGAGGAGGCAGCGCTGTAAGAACCAGCTTTCTACTATATTAAACACTTTTTGGGTGAGGGACTGCAGTTCAGATGAAGAAGTAGCAGAGCATATTAATGTGGAATCATCTGCATATTGTATGCAGGTAGCTTGAGGAATTTTTACATTTAGATCGTTGATAAAAATTGAGACTAGGAGAGGGCCCAATATAGAGCCTTGAGGGACACCAAGGGTAATAGGAAGGTGGTTGGATAGATTATTATCCCAGAGTACAGACTGTTGCCTATTTTCTAAGTAGGTTTAAACCATTGTAATGCCTGTGTATCTAGTGAGAGGGATTTAAGTATATTCATAAGTAGCTGGTGGTTTACCATATCGAAGGCTTTTGAGAGGTCGATAAAGAGTGCAGAGGATAGAGTATTCAGAAACAAGTGGAATAATGTTGTTGTAGTTATCTGTGATGTTAATAAGAGGCAGATGTGGGAGTTTTTGAGAGAATGAGAGTAGCATACGTTTTGTTTTCTAGTGGTTATTTACAAGGTTGTTACATTCACCCCAGTTGCATAACACAGAAAAAGCTATTGTAGTGTATTTTGGAAATCAGAGAGTCATTTAGTGGCCTGTCATCTGTGTTGAATATGATGTCCTTGAGGTAGGTCATCTGTGAGATCATTAATAAACAATGAAAACAGAATGGGACCCAAAACCAAGCCTTGGAGTAGTTCAGTGTAAAGGGTACCATGTAGTGATACAAAGTTTTTAGTGTGTTTGAAATGTTTGACTTTTCAGGTAACTTTGAAATAATGTAATACTGCTGTGGCCAAATATAAATTTAGTAAAAAGCCTCATAAGTAGGATGTTGTGGTGAACAGTTTTGAATGTCATATTTATATTTACAAAAATACATACATCACTGAAGTTACAGTGTGTGAGAATGACATAGTGCATTTCCATGTTGTTTATCTGAGAGCAGTTCATAGATATTCATAGGTTTAACCATATGTTTGCAGAACATGTTTTTAAATAATTCTGCACATGGACAGAGAATGGAGATGGCCTGATGTCTTTGAAAATTTTGGGAGAGGGAATCTTAGGCAGGAGTATTATGACTGAGTGCATTAAGGCTGGAAGAACTATTCCTGGAGTAAGGGAAATATTATTTGAGCAAACGTCCGAATCTTAGGCAGGAGTATTATGACTGAGTGCATTAAGGCTGGAAGAACTATTCCTGGAGTAAGGGAAATATTATATACACACACACACATATATATATATATATATATATATATATATATATATATATATATATATATATGGATCTAGGACGTTTGCTCAAGTGAGCAAACGTCCGAATCCATAATAACCGAACACACTTTAACGAAAGCGCTTTTACCGAAAAAGAGCTTTTGTTAAAGCGTGTTACAAAAAAAAAAAAAAAACCACTACATTTACATTTTAGCAGGGGGGCTTCGCCCCCCTGCACCCACCCATGGGGGGCTGTGCCCCCCACACCCTCCCTACTTTAATATTCTCCCTCCGAGACCACACTACAGTGGGGAAAAAGCAAAATTTCCCTTACCCGCACCGTAGTACAGCCTCAGCAACAGGCATACTTATGCAAAAGTGCTTCTTTGGTGAAAAGCACTTTCGCGTAAGTATGCCCGGCTGCTTGGGTTTCAGTCATTTGCTCACTCAAGCAAACATCCTAGATCCCTGTACATGTACACATATACACACACACACACACACACACACACACACACACACACACACACAGACATATATATATATAAGTATGTTGAAGGGTTAACAATTACGTAGCAAGGTGAAGTTGGAAAAGATTATCAAAGATTTTTCAGGAAATCAATAGTTTCCTTCACTAAGATAACTCTAAATGGCTATAGTGCTGGTTACGAAAAGTTGTGAAGGTCTTGCCGAAACAAATTTGTGATTTCCTGTATGCTAGAAATGATAATGTTTTTGTACTATTTGGGAAGCAGAAGATTTTTTTCTCATATTTTTGTGTTCAGGGAGAGTCTGTTAGGTTTAACAGCTGACCTTTTATTTGCTTTATTTCTTTCCAAAATTGTTTTGGGTTACTGGTAGCAGTAATTTCTTTCTTAAGTAGATGGACTTGGCAGAGCTCGTCTCAACTGCACTTTGTTTTGTGAGTGTTTGTTTTAACGGATGTTAGCACTACTGGAGTTTTCTTTCAGTCTGCGCATGTCTTGTCTTTTTGTTTCATGAGTAGAATATGTAATTGCTGTTGGACTTATTTGCATCCAAAATATACCTATACACATTATTTAAGCATTTAGTGTGTTCCACATTGATCTGGCCAAATACCACATTAGGTCACCTCTGAAAAGAAGCCACTCCCCGTCTTCTTTTCTTTGCACATTAACTCATGCATACTATCTAAATATGCCCTTATTTTCCCTTTTATAGGTTCATAGAAGGTTACTAGGCTAATGACTCTAGAGCCCTTACAAGCCTAGTCATATTTATCCTGAGTTGCCCCAATTGTCTGTCACTAAGTGAGTAAAGTTTACAGAGGTAAGGATCTATGGTAGTTAATAATGACTTCCTATGTCCAGGAGAGACATGGTGCCACCCCAAGAGTGAATCTGCAGTCACCCATCCATTGATCTAGGTTGCGCTTGAAGAGGGTCAGAAAGGGGCTCTGTTTCACGTGAATTTGGAAGCTTGTTCCAGAGAAGTTTCAGTCTCTGGGAGATGTATCTATTTCTCCAGCATGACCTGTTCATGTCAGAGGCAGGTTAAGATCCCAGGAGTGAGTGACCCTCGTGCAGTTTGATTTACAAATGTAAAGTATTTCCATCAGGACCGGGTCAGAGACTGCCCTGTAAGCCTGGCACATGTCACCCCTTAGCAACCTGTATGAGACAGAATACAGTGACAGGGCTTTCAGTCTTTCTGCATAACACTTGTCTTGTATGCCCTTGTAATTTCTTGGCAATAAACCTCTGTGGTCTCTCAAATTGTTGCAGGTGCTTGGTGAAGTACATTCACAATGGAGAATTGTACTCACTTATCGGTCTGATGAGGACTGATGAGAGCAGATACTGGCTAAGGTTCTTGCGGCCCCTATAGTGCCTTTTTTAGGCAAGGTTCAAATGACAAATTCACCACCGTAACAGGAACAGGCAAGCAAAAACTGAGGGTGATGCTATTCAATGCTAGAAGTCTAAATCTCAAAATGCACTCACTCGAGGCACTCCTCAAAATGGAGAACATCGATATTTGTGCAGTGGCTGAGACCTGGTTCATGGCTCCAGAGAGCACCCCTGCACTACAAGGCTATAACTCATACCACACTTTTCGGCCATGTAACCTGGACCGGAACACCAAAGGCGGAGGTGTGTCCATATTCATTAAGGATATCCACACCTCCAGGCTAGTTGCTCAGCATAATGCAGCCAAGGTTACCCAAGTGCAACTAACTCTGGGCAAAACTGCAATCCAAATTGTAGCTTGCTACAGATCACTCACCATGCCCCAGGATTCCCACTCCTCTTTTCTTGATGTACTGGAAAATATTAGGGTTCAACCAAACACCCTAATAATGGGTGATTTCAACTACCCCACCATTAACGGGGAAAACTACTCATGTACCAACTCCTTCACTCAATGCTTTCTGGAATTCATAAACTCCAATGCCCTGGATCAACTTATCCACACCCCCCACCAGGGGCAACAATATCCTAGATCTAGTCATTACCAACACGAGTGACCGGGGTTCCTCACCTGAAGTCAACACCTCATTGGTCCGTTCCAACCATAAGCTAATTACCCTAGATATCCACATCCTGCCCCCACCCCCCATTAAGGAAACCATGGTAAAACATTTCTCCAAAGTCAGCTTCATGCTTCTTAAGACAGAAGTGGTGAACTTCATGACACCCATACAGATGTCCATTACAGTTAGGACTAATGAATCCTACACAATTGCACTTTATAAGCACTTACATGAGTGCATGGATCATGCTATCCCAAACAGAACCAAGACGCTATCCTCCAAAAAAGGAAGCCAATCTGGTAGTCCCCTGCCATAAACAAACTGTACAACAGAAGGAAGAAACTGTTACAAAAGAGAGTAAAAATCCCATGAGTGGAGGAGCTCCCTGCTCAGCCTCAGTAAGAAGCTGCGATCCCTGATAAAATCCTCCAAAGCTAGTTACGAAAACAAAATCGCCACTGATTCTAAAGACAACCACAAAGCATTCTATAGCTATGTTAAGAATCTCAATGGCAACACTCAGATCTGCTCTGAGTTACAGCACAATGGCACTAAATATACAGACCCAACTGATATTGCCAACATCCTGGTAGAAAGGTTCAGTGCTAACTTTACCTCCTCTCACCCATTAAAGAGCCCATCTCTATACCGGAAGAATGCAAAGTTCCTGTAATCTCGGCTGCACAGGTAAAAACCACACTCTCCAAAGCCAAGAACACAGCATCCATGGGACCAGACAACATCCCAGGCTGCACTGTACATGACGTACAGAACGAACTGGCACCCCACCTAAGTACCATGTTCAATCATAGCCTCACCTCAGGCTTTGTGCCTGCTGAATGGCACACAGCGACGGTTATTCCACTCCACAAGGGGGGAGCCACCACAGACCCCGGGAACTACCGCCCCATTAGCCTGACGAGTCTGGTCTGCAAGGCCATGGAACGTATCATCATGGATCTTATAAACAAAGACATTGGTAATCTCCAAACTCTGGACCCCACCCAGTTTGAGTTTGTAAAAGGCAGATTATGTCTCCTAAACCTGATAGACTTCTCTGAAGCAGTCACGAAAGCCGTAGACAAGGGTAAGGTGGTTCACACAGCCTATCTAGATCTTGCCAAGGCTTTCAACACCATCCCCCACTCTGGAATTATAGATAAACTCATTAAACTAGGTATAAATCCCTATGTCAGAAGATGGGTTGTCAACTGGCTCACTGACAGAACCCACACTGTGATAGTAGCAGACTCCAAATCCAACTTCAGACCAGTGACAAGTGGAGTACCACAGGGTTCAGTCCTGGGTCCTTGCCTGTTTGGTATCTACTTCTCCGAAGTACAGGCTAACACAGAAGGTCTTTGGCTAATGAAGTTCGCAGATGACTGCAAACTAGGAGCCATAATCGAAACTCCTAACGATGTGGACATCCCACAAAAGGGTCTCAGGGAGACAGATTCCTGGTGTCAAAGCCATGGCCTCAAGCTCAATGCCAAAAAGTGCATTGTCATCCCCTTTGGTAAAAACTCTGTATCCATGAACTACAACATAGGCGGTAGTATACTTAACACCAAAAGTGTGATAAGAGACCTTGGGACACAGGTGGACAGTAGTCTCTCCTTTGATAATCACATCGCCACAGTAGTCAGGAAATCCTTCTACGTGGCACACCTCATCACAAAAGGTTTCTCATCCAGAAAAAAAGAGGTCATTGTTCCCCTCTACTCATCACTCATTAGACCCATTATAGAGTACAACGCCCCTTTTGGTATTTACCTCACAAGACATCTACAACAACTGGAAAGGCTGCAGAAATACCTCACAAAGCAGATTACCAGCCTCAAACAGATGCCCTACACAGACTGTCTCAAAAAACTCCAGCTTTACTCTGCCACATATCGCCTACTCAGAGGTGATCTCTGCCTAACATACAAAGCTATTTCAAACCCAGAGCTGTTGGATATGCTCCACTTAAAGAAATCCCAATCCCTCCGAGCTACACACTCTAGGGATCTAAACCTTGCCACCACAATAAACAGAACATGCCGGAGGGATAGATTCCTGTGCCAGAGACTTCCCATACGCTGGAATAAGGTACCTACCTATATCAAACAAAGCTCCTCATTAGCACTCTTCAAGAAAAATCTTGATGATTGGATGGGAGATAGGAAATTCACCCCGGGGATCACCTCTGTGGCTCTGCTCAACAGTGGCACAGGAAAATAATTTTCTTGGGTGGCAAAAGCTAGGGTACCGTTTTGGCTGGGATTGAATAGGCCCCAGTGCCGATAGCCTAGTACCTACCTAGTACCTACCTATGAGCCTATGTGTATAATGGCATTAGAACATCCTTAGATCTAGATGTGATGCTTTTACTTATAAGATGTGCCACATAGAAGGATATCCTTACTACTGTGGATACATGGGATCAAAGTTCAGATTGCTATCAACCTGAGTATCCAGATCATGTATCACTGGGCCTACACTTAGGGAGGTTCTGTCTATAATGTAATTAGCAGGGATGTCAGCTTTCCCAAATGGAATAATTATGCATTTTTTTTTGCATTTAGCATTAATTCATGGCTTTGGCACCAATCATTTGTCTGCATTAACCCAGTCTGCAGTATATTAATATCATTGGTGGGGGGGGTGCTCAATGATTTCTCCCAATTTGCAATCATCAGTGAGCTTGGTTAGCTACAGGCCACCCAAGTTTGCCTGGACTTCTGAGAAATAAATTCTGAACAGTAAGGGGCTTAGCATATAACACTGCGGTACGCCAGTCTTTTGCTAGAAGTGAAGTCACCCACTTTGACAGTATGTGTCCTATCGTTGAGCCAGTTGGCTACCTATTTGGTAATGCAGTAGTTAATGCCCAATTGGGACACTTTCCCTGTATCATCTGAGTAGTGAATTCTGTCAAATGCCCTTGCTAGCTCAAGACAGGCAGTATGCACTGTCTTTCCCTTGTCCAGGCCCTTGGCAACTTTCTCAAAGAAATCAACCATGTTTAACAGGCATGATCTACTTTTAACAAATCCAAACTGGGTTGGGTCCAGAGTTTGGAGATTACCTATGTCCTTGTCAACAAGGTCCATAATAATTCTTAATATGGCCTTTCAAATGAGGCTAGTCAAGCTTATGGGCCTGTAATTCCTAGGGTCGGTTGATGGTACCCTTTGTGCAGAGGGATTACTGTTGCTGTCCTCCATTTGACTGGAGCATAGCCAATTCACAGGCTGTGGTTAAACAGAGAGCCAAGTGGGTCTGCTAGGCCATGTTTTTAAGTTGTTTAAAAGGCAACCTGGGATGTTGTCTGGTCCCATTGATGCCTTGTCTGGCCTTGGAGAGTGCCGAGATGACCTGCTCTCTTGAGATAATAAACTGAGGAATGGTGTCAGGTATACTTTGGGGGATGACTGGAGGGGACAGCGGGGTGAAATTTGCTCCAAACCTGTCAGCTAGCAGGTTGTCTATTACCTCTGGTTGAGTATGGGTGGTGCTATCCACAACCAATTCAGTGCATAGCTGGGCATTCCCTTTTAGATTTCAGACATAGTTAAAGAATGTCTTGTGATTATCCTTAGCCTGGGAGGCTATTTTTACTTTGTAATTAGCTTTGGAGGACTTGACAAAATCTCTAATTTGTTTGTTTAAACAAGAGAGGAATTTCTTCCTCTGCTGAGCCAGTTCCCTCTTGTTCTTGGACATTAGTTTATTTCTGTTGTTATTTAGCCTGTTTATACTAGGGGTCCACCAGGGCAGTTCTCTTTTTTTTATTTATTTATTTATTTATTTTTTTTTGTCAAGACCTGGTTTTAATCAGGTAAATCAGATTCTATACATCTGCTGAAGTGGTTATACAGGGCATTGGTGTACACCCCTGCATAGGAATCTGTGTTATCTGCATTCAAGAGGGTTTTGAAACGTCTTATACCATCACTTAGTAGGAAGTAATTTGTCTTTGAAAAATTCTTCAGTGTTTTTGAGCTTGGTGGGGTATCTGGTCTTATAATTACATTGAACAAGACTGATTTATGGTCCGTTCTTACCAGGGAGGACATTGCACTGGTGGGTGGAGTCGAGGGTGCACAATGCTCTCTCGTAAGTGACACTATGTCCAGGACATTTGCACTTCTTGTGAGAGTGCTGTGCCGCTGTTGCATAGGATTTGCATTGACAAAGTCCAATAACCTCTGAGCCAGCATGTCTGTGGTCGTGAATGTTTCCCAGTCGATGGTAGGATAATTAAAATCACCCATGAGTAAGGTGTTGGGCTATATGGGAAAAGACTCAAGTAAGTCCAGATAGGAGGTATGCTTTTCCTGTTTCATGGTGGGGGCCTATAGCTTGCTATGATGTGGTAGGGGGCTTTGCCTATAGTTAATTGGACATGGACTAGCTCAACAAAGTCAAGCTGTTTGACCAATCTCAAGGTGTATCTGTCCTTAATGAAAAGAAAACAGAGGTAATCCAGAGAGCTCAAGTGAAGTCTGGTATCCCACTTGTGACCAGAGGGTGACAGGACAAACAAGAAGCAGAGTTTAAAGGATTAGTCCAGATAACATTACTTTAGCTAGCAGATCTAGTAGAATGTCTCTCTGTCTTACATGGATACACCTCCTCCTTTGGTTCTTTCATGCTCAGTTTGTGGTCTGTACATATGGACAGACATCAGCATCTTCCAAAGTCAGGAGTGTTTCCAGGGAGTGCAGTTTTTTGTTTAGACTCCTAGCATTAAGCAGCAGTACCTTGAGTTTATCTAGAGAGGATTTTGTTATGTTGGGAGGTTGGTTATTTTGACACTGCACAAAAAAGGCACAATATAGGTGGCTAATGCCTTTGCCAGCATCCAAAGCCTAGAGGAAACAGGTGCAGACCATCTCTGGCAAAGCAGCGTGGTCTGTTGACCATGTCTTCCCAGGCTAACAAATATTGGATCCCCTTGAACAGACACCAAAAGCTAAGCCAATTGTTAGTCATCATTTTTTGTCTGTGTTGTGGCATTAACCTTGGAGAAGGTAGAATGCTGCTTAAGGATAGGTTTATACCTGCCTGTGGCACTTAATCTGAGAGCTCGGTCATGTCTCTCTTCACATAGTCCAGTGAAGCACATCTCAAGTCATTCACCTCCACATGGACTATGATGGAGTCATACGGGTACTTGTGGTTGAGTGACTTGAGTGCTTGAGTGACTTGATGGATCCTGGCACATGACTGGCAGCTAACTGTAACCCACGTCTTATCCACCCTAGTGAAGGGAACATCTGTTTGTCTACAATGGAGTCATCTATGATCAATAGATTAGGTTTTGTGGTGTTACGCTTATGGGCTTCTTTGTTGAGACACAAGTGTGTGTTATTATGTGTTGTGGTTGTTTTTTGCATTGTTAAGCAAGTTCTTCCATTTGGGAGGCCTCTGATATTTTGGTAAGTTACTAGTGAGTACCTCTGCATATGTGGGTTTATGTGTCATGTTTTTATTTAGCATGGAAGATGTATGTGCTGGCAACTTGTCTGGTATTTGATTTGTCCCTGTGTGAGTCTTGCCTCCGATTTCATAGTGTAACTACATCTCTCACATAAAGTATTTGTTTGTTTCAGGAGTAAGTGGTTGTCAGCATATATGAAACAGTTGCTACATTGCCTCAACGTCCATGTCTATCAGGCTGGTGAGAGATAATGGGAAACTGCCTGTCCATGATAGCAGGCTCTTACTGAATGTTTTATCAGGGAAGAGAATGGGTTAATTGGACTGGACTGTGTTGATAGCACTGAGGCTACAAGAGGCACCTATACTCTGTGTAGGCTAAGGTTAATCAATAAGGCAACCCTGCTCAGTCCACAACTGAGTTGCTCCTAGAGCAGCAGAAAAGCCTGGAAGGGGTTCACTGACAGCTTTTTAGGGAAAACTGAACTTCTAGGCTTTTGCATCTATGCAGGGCACTGCTAAGCGTCACTGTGCAAAGAGCAGCACAGCGCAAATGCAAGGCTGAAATATGAGCAAAGAGAAACAGGTTTTAAGCTAACTACCAATCAGGAAACCATACAATAAACCTTTCACCAGCAATCCCCAACTCAGACAGGTTAGATTAGTACACTTCTGCCCTAAGGGTGCAGAAAAACACATTCTTAATATAAAATAGCTGGTTTGGAGCCCAAATGCAACAAGACCACACAAACTACTTACAAACAGCCCTACAAGTAACAATGTAATGCAGTGCAATAGGTTCATAGGTTGGTACTAGGCTATCAGCCCTAGGGCCTATACAAGCCTAGCCATAACAATTCCCTGGCTATTTCTTCCCACACTATTTACTTCCCTAATTAACTACTTAAAGCAGCAGTAAATAGTACATTTTTTGAAACTGCTGAAGTACAGCCATAGTATATAAGAGAAGTGCAAAAAAAATACTTAGAGCCCTTTTGTGTGTTTCCCAGCTCGGTCAAAGGAATTACTTACCTTTGAGAAGCAAACACGGGACAAAAAAAAATGAAAGTTCAATAGGGATGTAACGGATTACCATAGGGGTAAACCTTTTGAGGTGTCTAAAAATGTTATATTTGTTGAGACCACTAGGCCAATTGGGGCCAGCAGTAGGAAGAGACCTAGGTCAATTTTAAGAAGGACAGATACTCATTACAGTAGTACTTCAGCTGAGGAGTCCTCAGTCACTGATATTGATAGTGCCAGCACCCAGGAATCACCCACCCCTAAAAAGCAACGCAATGTGGACAACCCTTTAGACACAGCAGGAGGCGGGGTGGGAGGAAACACAGGAATAGGAATAGTTACGGTGGAGGGACTATTACAGACCCTGATGACACATTAGATGATAATAATTGCAATGTTTTGAATATATCCAATGTAATTTTAACATATGAACAGAAAGAGCTCCTTAATAAAGGTTTGAATTTTGTGCCAGGCTTTTTTGTGGATGAAACTTGTATGGTATCTGACTTGTATGATTTTTGCCATAGACTTAATCTTAAATCGTTCTTTTCCGGCGATAATTCTCAAAGGTCTACTGAGTTTAGATTCCTTAAGTCCAGTTTTCAGCCACTGATGAACAAACGTGTCCATATTTTTACAGGCTGTGCTTAAGGACATACATTTCAACACTGGTGATTTTTTGGTATTGGGTCATAACTTAACTACTGGAGAAATCAAAGCTTTACAAGAGTTAAAAGATAATCGCAAGATTGTCATTGTATCTGCGGACAAGGGAGGAGCATAGTCATATTGGACACAGATTATTATCTTAATGAGGATAAGGGACAGTTGTCCAACCCACGTCACTATATGGCTATGCCTTTAGATCCTACACCAAACTTTAAGAAAGACATTGACTCATTTTTAAGTGAGGCTGTTGATCATGGTATCATCTCAGAGATGGTCAAATCTCATCTAACTGTTAGGGATCCCCAGAAGCAGATTTTGTATCTTTTGCCTAAAATTCATAAATCATTGACTAAGCCAGCAGGCCAGCTCATTGTATCGGAGATAGGTTCATTGACTGAACCACTTTCGGCCTTTCTGACTCAATATTTGAAACCGTTGTTGGACCTGATTAGGGCACACATACAGGACACCACACAATTTCTGAAAATGCTGTCGGATACACAACTAGAACCTGGGTGGCTTCTCTGTATCCTAGATGTCAAGGCTCTGTATACCAACATCCCCCATTGCGCTGGTCTTCAGGCCTTACGATTCTGGCTGGATCGTGCTAACTTATATCCAGCTGGATTTAATACTTTTCTCTTATGTATGGTTGAGCATGTGCTCAATAAAAATTTATTTTATTTTCAGGGGGAATGTTTTTGGCAGATTCAGGGCATCGCGATGGGTGCATCATTTGCACCAATCTGTGCGGATTTGTTCATGGCCTTTTTGGAAGAGCAACTAATATACAATCCCTCTCACAATATATACATTGATGAAACTGACATCTGGCGGAGATATCTGGATGATTGTTGGATGGTATGGTGGGCAGATATGGGATTTCTTCTTGAGGTTGCCCAATACCTTAATTATAATAAGTGGGGTACAGAGTTCACTCTTAACTCGGATAGTAACCAAATTAACTTCTTGGATGTTACTATCTGGAGAAATTTGGACAATACTCTGAGTACAAATGTCTTTTGGAAATAACCACAATATAACAGTCTGCTTCATGCTACTAGTTTGCACTCCAGCCATATCATCCGCAACAACCCAAGATCCCACTTTTTACGTATAAAGAGTATTAGCTCTACTCTGGGTGAATATGACTCTTCCCAGCAGGATCTCCGCAACAGGTTTCGAACTAGGGGATACAGGGACTTTGACATCATTTCTGCCAGTAATTAGGCAAATACTCAAGACAGGATGTCACTATTAGATTATAAGGCCAAAACTCGGGGAAACACCAGTGATACCATCAGGTTCATAGCAACGTTTGGGAGGAACACCAATGTTATTAAGGAAACTATTCATAAACATTGGAACATCCTCATGTCCAATGACAGTTTACGACAGGTATTGGGGATGAGGTGTCAATTCTCATTCAGAAAAGGCAAAACATTGGGTTCTCACTTTTCCCATATCAAGCATACCAGTAGTGGAGGTGCTATATACCAACAACTCACTTTGTTGGGGGATACTCTTTTTGGCACTTTCCCTTGCAGACATTGTTCTTCATGTCGATATGTAAGTAAACTTAAACAATTTTCCAGCAAAAACACCAGCAAAGTGTACGATATTAAATTCTTTGGGAATTGTGGAACTGACTGGATTGCCTACTTGGCCACCTGTAAATGTTCAGCCTTTTATGTTGGCCAGACATCTCGCCCACAAAGAATACATATGTCAGAACATCGGAGTGACATACGTAATAAACGTGATACTAATGCTCTCTATAGACACTGCATGATACATGCCAGTGTGGAGTTTCATTTTTTAATAATTAATAGAATTGCTGGTAATAGAACTAGCATGGAGGGATGGCACAGTATCTTAAATAAGAAAGAAATTTTGGATTAGAAAGCTGGGGGGACTTTTCCCACCCAGACTAAATGATAATTTATAGTGGTATATTGTTTTTTTTGTATGCTATTCTAAAAATCTTTGCCCTATCTGCTTGTTTTCCAATTGATTGAAGGAAGTGATGCTGTTGATCTGTGTGTGTGTGTGGGGGCTGTTTTTTCATTGGTGGGTGGGTCTATTTATGGAGGGATGACTTCTATTGTATTATGGTATTCCACTGATGAAGGCTGTTAAGCCGAAACCGGTATGGAGAATTAAAACTTGATTTGTCTACTTTATGGCTTGATTTTGTACTTTTTTGCCTTTAACACCTAAGTGCTGGCCATTTGTGTGTGGTCCCAGCTTAGATAGACCAGGTAAACATCTACTGCCACTACATGAATAATCTCAGTCCTCCTCATATAAAAGTACAGTACAGAAGTGTCTAGAGTGAAAAGCTAGCATAAACAAACTTAAGAGATACAAAATGCTACCACAAATGAACTTAAAAATGGACACAGCAGTGTACTTTAAACAGTTTATAAAAGTGTGATTGTTCAATAAAAGTAGTTTGCTTAGTAGAAAGGAACCAAGAGTCACTCAGTTGTTCAAAATTTATAAAGGCACTAAAAAGAAGATAAGCTAAATGCAAGTAAAACACAAGGTAAAGAAAACAAACCACAGTATTCCAAATATAGAAAGGCAATAAAGTAATACAAAACACACAAAAAAAGCAAACTAACCTTTCTTTCACAGCAAAGTGTAGCAGAGTCTGTATGAGCCTTTCTGGTAAAGCTCTGGAATGTTTTATTTTACCCCTTAAATAGAAGGTTTAGATCCTAGCTCCACCCCCTCAGTTCACAAATGATTAACCTTAAGTGACCTCTTCTATCTTATGAACCTATGAACATAAGAAAATTAGCCCTCCAGACAATAAAACTATGTGCTGAAATGTCAACTGCTTCCTCAGCCTCAATAGATCACGTTACCTCCCAGTGCAATACATGGAAAATCCACTGACCTTTGGAAGTAAAAAACAAGTGCTTGAGAAAGTGTAAAAATATACTACTTTATCCAACAGCTAGCTAGACAAGGATTTTAGAACAAGTAAATCAGTACAACAGACAATGAGAAGCAAAATGCACATTTTCAATATAAGTATAAGGAAAGGCAAATAAGTCAACATGTGAACAGCAGTGTAGAGAGGAGGGCAAATGGGCAAATAAGTCAACATGTGAACAGCAGTGTAGAGAGCAGGGCAAATAAGTCAACATGTGAACAGCAGTGTAGAGAGGAAGGCAAATGGGCAAATAAGTCAACATGTGAACAGCAGTGTAGAGAGCAGGGCAAATAAGTCAACATGTGAACAGCAGTGCAGAGAGGAGGGCAAATAAGTCAACATGTGAACAGCAGTGTAGAGTGGAGGGAAAATAAGTCAATATGTGAACAGCAGTGTAGAGAGGACGGCAAATAAGTCAACTTATGAACAGCAGTGTAGAGAGGAGGGCAAATAAGTTAACATATGAACAGCAGTCTAGAAAGGAGGGCAAATAATTCAACACGTAAACAGCAGTGTAAAAAGGAGGGCAAATAAGTCAACATATGAACAGCAGTGTAGAGAGCAGGGCAAATAATTCAACATATGAACAGCAGTGTAGCGAGAATGGCAAATAAGCCAACATGTAAATAGCAGTGTAGAGAGGAGGGCAAATAAGTCAACATGTGAACAGCAGTATAGAGAAGAGGGCAAATAAGTCGCCATGTGAACAGCAGTGCAGAGAGGAGGGAAAATAAGTCAACATGTGAACAGCAATGTAGAGAGGAGGGCAAACTTATCAACATGTGAACAGCAGTGTAGAGAGGAGGGAAATAAGTCAACATGTGAACAGCAGTGTAGAGAGGAGGGCAAATAAGTCAACATGTGAACAGCAGTGTAGAGAGGAGGGCAAATAAGTCAACATGTGAACAACAGTGTAGAGAGGAGGGCAAATAAGTCAACATGTGAACAGCAGTGGAAAGAGGAAGGCAAATGAGTCAACATGTGAACAGCAATGTAGAGAGGAGGGCAAATAAGTCAACATGTGAACAGCAGTGTAGAGAGGAGGGCAAATAATTCAACATGTGAACAGCAGTGTAGAAAGGAGGGCAAATAAGTCAACATTTGAACAGCAGTGGAGAGAGGAGGGCAAATAATTCAACATGTCAATAGCAGTGTAGAGAGGAGGGCAAATATGTCAACATATTAACAGCAGTGTAGAGAGGAGGGCAAATAAGTCAACATATGAAGAGTAGTGTAAAGAGGAGGGCAAATAAGCCAACATGTGAACAGCAGTGTAAAGAAGAGGGCAAATAAGTCAACATGTGAACAGTAGTGTAGAAAGGAGGGCAAATAAGTCAACATGTGAACAGCAGTGTAGAGAGGAGGGCAAATAAGTAAACATGTGAACAGAAGTGTAGAGAGGAGGGCAAAGTCAACATGTGAACAGCAGTGTAGAGAGGAGGGCAAATAAGTCAACATGTGAACAGCAGTGTAGAGAGGAGGGCAAATAAGTCAACATGTGAACAACAGTGTAGAGAGGATGGCAAATAATTCAACATGTGAACAGCAGTGTAGAGAGGAGGGCAAATAAGTCAACATGTTAACAGCAGTGTAGAGAGGAGGGCAAATAAGTCAACATATGAACAGCAGTGTAGAAAGGAGGGCATATAAGCCAACATGTGAACAGCAGTGTAAAGAGGAGGGCAAATAAGTCAACATGTGAACAGCAGTGTAGAGAGGACAGCAAATAAGTCAACATGTGAACAGCAGTGTAGAGAGGAGGGCAAATAAGTCAACATGTTAACAGCAGTGTAGAGAGGTGGGCAAATAAGTCAACATGTGAACAGCAGTGCAGAGAAGAGGGCAAATAAGTCAACATGTGAACAGCAATGTAGAGAGGAGGACAAATAATTCAACATGTGAACAGCAGTGGAGAGAGGAGGGCAAATAATTCAACATGTGAACAGCAGTGTAGAGAGGAGGGCAAATAAGTTAGCATATGAACAGCAGTGTAGAGAGGAGGGCAAATAAGTCAACATATGAACAGCAGTGTAGAGAGGAGGGCAAATAAGCCAACATGTGAAAAGCAGTGTAAAGAGGAGGGCAAATAAGTCAACATGTGAACAGCAGTGTAGAGAGGAGGGCAAATAAGTCAATAAGTAACAGCAGTGTAGAGAGGAGGGCAAATAAGTCAACATGTGAACAGCAGTGTAGAGAGGAGGGCAAATAATTCAACATGTGAACAGCAGTGTAGAGAGGAGGGCAAATAATTCAACATGTGAAAAGTAGTGTAGAGAGGAGGGCAAATAATTGAACATGTGAACAGCAGTGTAGAGAGCAGGGCAAATATATTCAACATGTGAACAGCAGTGTAGAGAGGAGGGCAAATAAGTCAACATGTGAACAGCAGTGTATAGAGAAGGGCAAATAAGTCAACATGTGAAGAGCAGTGTAGAGAAGAGGGCAAATAAGTCAACATATGAAAAGCAGTGTAGAGTGGAGGGCAAATAATTCAACATGTGAACAACAGTGCAGAGAGGAGGGCAGATAAGTCAACATATGAACAGCAGTGTATAGAGGACAGCAAATAAGTCAACATGTGAAAAGCAGTGTAGAGAGGAGGGCAAATAAGTCAACATGTGAACAGCAGTGTAGAGAGGAGGGCAAATAAGTCAACATGTGAACAGCAGTGTAAAGAGGAGGGCAAATAAGTCAACATATGAACAGCAGTGTAGAAAGGAGGGCAAACATGTCAACATATGAAGAGCAGTGTAGAGAGGAGGGAAAATAATTCAACATGTGAACAGCATTGTAGAGAGTAGGGCAAATAATTCAACATGTGAACAGCAGTGTAGAGAGGAGGGCAAATAATTCAACATGTGAACAGCAGTGTAGAGAGGAGGGTAAATAATTCAACGTTTGAACAGCAGTGTAGAGAGGAGGGCAAATACGTCACCATGTGAACAGCAGTGTAGAGAGGAGGGAAAATAATTCAACATGTGAACAGCAGTGTAGGGAGGAGGGCAAAAAATTCAACATGTGAACAGCAGTGCAGAGAGGAGGGCAAATAAGTCAACATGTGAACAGCAGTGTAGAGAGGAGGGCAAATAATTCAACATGTGAACAGTAGTGTAGAGAGGAGGGCAAATAAGTCAACATATGAACAGCAGTGTAGAGAGGAGGGCAAATAAGTCAACATATGAACAGCAGTATAGAGAGGAGGGCAAATAATTCAACATGTGAACAGCAGTGTATAGAGGAGGGCAAATAAGTCAACATGTGAACAGCAGTGTAGAGAGGATGGCAAATAAGTCAACATGTGAGCAACAGTGTAGAGAGGAGGGCAAATAAGTCAACATGTGAACAGCAGTGTAGAGAGGAGGGCAAATAAGTCAACATGTTAACAGCAGTGTAGAGAGGAGGGCAAATAGTCAACATGTGAACAACAGTGTAGAGAGGAGGGCAAATAAGTCAACATGTTAACAGCAGTGTAGAGAGTTGGGCAAATCAGTCAACATGTGAACAGCAGTGTAGAGAGGTGGGCAAATAAGTCAACATGTGAACAGCAGTGTAGAGAGGAGGGCAAATAAGTCAACATATGAACAGCAGCATAGAGAGGAGGGCAAATAAGTCAACATGTGAGCAGCAGTGTAGAGAGGAGGGCAAAGAAGTCAACATGTGAACAGCAGTGTAGAGACGAGGGCAAATAAGTCAACATGTGAACAGCAGTGTAGGGAGGAGGGCAAATAAGTCAACATATTAACAGCAGTGTAGGGAGGAGGGCAAATAAGTCAACATATGAACAGCAGTGTAGAGAGGAGGGAAAATAATTCAACATGTGAACAGCAGTGTAGAGAGGAGGGCAAAAATTCAACATGTGAACAGCAGTGTAGAGAGGAGGGCAAATAAGTCATCATGTGAACAGCAGTGTAGAGAGGAGGGCAAATAATTCAACATGTGAACAGCAGTGTAGAGAGGAGGGCAAATAAGTCAACATATGAACAGCAGTGTAGAGAGGAGGGCAAATAAGTCAGCATATGAACAGCAGTGTAGAGAGGAGAGCAAATAATTCAACATGTGAACAGCAGTGGAGAGAGGAGGGCAAATAAGTCAACATGTGAACAGCAGTGGAGAGAGGAGGGCAAATAAGTCAACATGTGAACAGCAGTGTAGAGAGGAGTTTATTAAGCTCAATTTACAAGTAGGGGTTGGCAGTTTAAAATTACCAGGTTTAAAAAGCGCTTCAACAAAGAGGAGAGCCAGTGGGATAAACTAGCAGGGAATCACCAGCAGTGTTTTAATTTATGCAGGCTTGAAATATTTTCAGAAAAAGACAAGAGACCCAGAAATTCACTGTGTATTTAAGTATCACTCAAGACAATTAGCCATAACTCTCGACCTCCCATCTCCAAAATGAGGAACACTAGCCATCATAATGTGAAACAAATGGCAAAATGTGGAACACTTACTAATGGCTTACTAAAAACTTCAACTAGGAAGGTCATAGGATAGTTAAAATATGTTGAGTTTACTTATAAAAAAGATCTTTTAATTATTTAATATAATTAATTTCTATTTAAAATGGATATCAGTTAAAAAAAATCCTATCACTGAACGTGTGACAGACCTTTTCAATGTGGAACTTTGAGGAACATGAACCTTTTAAGTCCCCAAATGAAGTACGTTCCTCATAATGAGGTACACTTGAGAGGTATGCAATTAACCAATGAAAAAATGTGAAATGTGCAGCCTAGATAATTAAGTATGTAATTCTTCTATAGAACAAAAACACTAAGCTAAGCAGACTTCTTAAAACAGAAAACAAAATGGAGCAGGTAAAACAGAAAGCAGCTTTATCAATTCACAGACACCCACCAGCAGTTTAGTTTATGCAGGCTTGAAATCTTTTCAAAAGACTGAAGTTGCTCCACTTACAGTTCTGTGAGATTCCCGTTATTCTGCTGTGCTGAAATGCCTTTGAATTCTGTAAGGATCAGGTGTATGTAGTTTGGAATACCACCTTTGCCTTCATCACATATCACTTCCGGTTACACATTTTCTGTATTAGATACGACTGTGTGTTGTCAGACTCGGATCTGGCATAGCATGCCAAGTTCTACTGTACAGAGTGTACATAACTCAGAGACAGATGTAACCATTAGATGAAACTTTGTTTTTCAGAAGCAAAGTACCCATTACGTTACATGTCAGATTTAACAAGCAGACTCTGAGAACTTGAGATTGATGTGTTTAATTACAAGTGATCATGTTTCAATCTCTCACAGTAAAATTAATTGCACAACTCTCGCTTATTGCATCTTCTGGGTACAATTATAGCTTCCTTGCAGTAAACAGATCCGTTCTAGTTGCATGCATTTTTAGCTTTAGTAATTCAATGCAGTCACAGTACAAACTTTAATGTTTGAAATTCAAGAGGTCTCATTAAGATCAGATGAATACAGTGAGATCATATTCTGAGTGTAGTGTTCACTCTAATTAATACAGAGAGATTTGAGAAGGCCAACCCACTTAGGGTCTTCCTTCCTCTCTCCTTGTACTTTACAAACAAAAAAAATTGCACTTTATTCATCTACTTTTACTGTTTGTGTTTCCTCCTACTTTATTTTCCTTTTGTCTCTTCATAAAAGTACTCCATTTTATTTAATATGCTGCATTTATTACTTGGTAGTAGTCTGATTAAACTGTAACTGTTATTCTAAGTCTTTTGGTTTAAGCACTTGGGATTCACACAGGCTGTTTTACATTAAGAAGGTTTGTGGTCTGCACTGTTGTGGCAGGACAGATAGTTTACATCCTTCTAAACTGGGAATTGCTGATTGAAGGCCCAGTATCTGCTATTCTAAAAGTATTTTAGTTCTGGTTTAAGAACTTGGGCTTCAGACCAGTTATTCTACATTAAGAAGGTTTGTGGTCTGCACTCTTGTGGGAGGAGAGGCTGAATTCTGCCCTTCTGAGCTGGGAATTTCTGGTCACAGGCTTATTTTGCCTGCTTATTTGAACTGTTCCTTTCTGAAATTGGTGTGCCTTGTTGCTGTAGCATAGAACCAGATTCAGGCCTACTGAATCTAGCTTTGTTTGTATAACTTGAGCACTGATCCAGACAATCTTTTTTTGGAGAAGGTTCCCCTGCACCCTAGTAGCGTGAGTGTGCAGTTAGAACTTGTCTGAATGAAGACTGCTGGAACAGGGCTCAGTTTTGAGCTTTTTTTCTGGTTAATTGGGTAACTTGTTTAAATCAGTTTGTTCGTTTTCTATTGTTTTATATATATATACAAAATTGCACTTTATACATCTGCTTTTATTGTATTTGTGTTTCTTCCTACTTTATTACTAGGGGCATTGACTACAACTCTGAATTGAGATATATAACAATAAGCATCCTTTTCTGTGCATTTAAAGTGGGTTTTTTTTATTGCATCTGCTTTATTTTCTGAAAAAAATATATACTTGTTTCCCACCTTTCTAAGCTAGTATAGTCCAGTTTCAGGTTAGTGCTGAATTCAGGGCTGTGTTACAAATCTCTGTGTTTGCCCATACCTTACTTGGATAGAAGGAAATTTCTCTGTTCACCTGTGAGAGAGGGGAGTTTTGAGCAGCCTGTCTGTCTCTGGAGGAGTGGTTTCAGCCCAGAAATTAGTAGTTTATTGGCCATTTTGGGCTAATTTCTATCTCTTTCATTTCCCTGCTATAAAAACCACATTTGCCCAGTTTTGCATGCTGAGCAGTGCCAGTTAGCGAGGGTATAACTATTCCCGGCTCCCCAAAGTCTCCTCTTCAAATTTTACATTGAAACTAGACAAACTTTCAACTTAAGCACTCAAGCCATTCATTTCTCAGCCTGGCACTTGCTCAAAACTCATAGCAAGCACTTATAAACCCTAACACTAGACCCCCCTATACTGTACAGAAGGACAAGGCTCTCTATTCGACCTTACCCTTTCAGTAAAACAGTTCACTGTACCTATCCAGGCATGTCCAAAGGGCAGTTTCAGGTGTACTCCCCAGTCCAACTGGTGAATCTGGGCATTTTGAGGCAATGTTGCAACTGCCTCATGTACACAGACAACCCTCTCCTCCTACCATCAAACACTAATACATGCGAGAGATGCAATTATACAGCCAAACTGGAGACTAAGCTCTCTCAACCCAAGACTGGATCAGACGGTCAAGAGGAGAAGGGAAATACTGGCATCACACCACCAGTCTCACACAGACCCATTAAACCAGCACCGGAAAAAAACACACATAAATACATGAAAACATTCTCGGAGGCTCTAAATAAAAATTTGCAAAAGCAACAGACACCTCCAAAGCAGACATCCAAGAAACCTCCACCCCCCAACACAAACCATGAAACACATACTTCACAAAACCAGCGTGCCACACAATCACAGCCCTTAAGGCAAAATAACATACCCAACATACTAGAAATAGGTAACTCTACAGTCAGGCACACTGACATCCCACTCACTAGGCTGAATAAGGAGAAGGTTACTGTAGCTGCCTGTCAGGTGCCAGAATCCACCACATAACACAAGCACTCAGGTCACTCCAGAACAAGTACAAATACGACTCTGTCATTGTCCATGTTGGTGTGAATGACCTGAGCCATACCTCCCTGGACTACATGAAAAGAGACATGGAAGAGTTCTCTGATCACATAGCCCAGGCCGGTACAACCCTGACCCTGAGTAGCATCGTGCCCTCACTAAGAATGATATAATGGTATAAAGAAAAAATTATCAGTTTCAACAAAGTTTCTGGTGTCATTCAAAGGGGATCCAGTGTGTCTGCCTGCCTGGGATGACATGCTCGACAAGGCATGCTGCTTTGCTAGAGACAGCTTGCACCTGTTACCTTTAGGCTTTCAAATACTGGCCAAGGCTCTTGCCACCCCCACAGTGTCTTTTTTAGGCAAGGCTCAAAAGACAAACACACCACCGTAAACAGCACAAGTAACAAAAATCTGAGGGTAATGCTCCTCAATGCCAGAAGTCTAAACCTCAAAATGCATGCACTTGAGGCACTCCTCAGTATGGAGAAAATCAATATATGTGCAGTAACAGAAACCTGGTTTAAGGCTCCAGAGAGCACCCCAGCACTACCAGGCTACAACTCATACCATACATTTCTGCCACAGAACCCGGACTGAAATACAAAAGGCGAGGGAGTATCCATATTCATCAAGGACTCCCACACCTCCAGGTTAGTGGCACAGCACGATGCTTCAGAGATCATCCGCGTGCAACTAACAACGGGCAAAACTGCAATTCAAATTGTTGCTACAGATCACCCACCATGTCCCAGGACCCCATTCCGTGTTTCTGGAAACACTGGGAAACATAAAGGTCCTACCAAATACCCTAATATTGGGTGATTTCAACTACCCAAACATTAACTGGGAGAACTACTCAAGTGCTAACTCCCTTGCCCAACATTTCCTAGAATTTATAAATTCAAACACCCTGGATAAACTGATCAACACTCCCACCAGAGGTAACAACATATTGAACCTGGTCATCACCAACATGGGCAACCGGTGTTCCACACCAGAGGTCAACCCCTCGCTGGTTAGATCTGACCATAAACAAATCGCTTTGAATATCCATATTCCACCCCCACCCCCAGACAAGGAAACCACCATGAAAAACTTTTTGAAAGCAAACTTCACGTTACTTAAGACCGAGGTGGAAAGTTTCAAAGCCCCCATGCTAAAGGATAACACTGTCCAAGCTGCAAAATCCTTTACTAATGCATTCTACGGGCACCTACAAGAATGCATGGCTCTCATCCCTCATAAAATTGTCCAAGGCGAGCTTAGAAAGAAAAATTGCCAAGGACTCCAAAGATAACCACAAGGCATTCTTTAGCTACGTAAAGAATCTAAGTGGCAACACTCAGATCTGCTCGGAGTTAATGCAGAATGGCACAAAATACACTGAACCAACTGATATTGCCAACATCCTGGCAGACAAGTTCAGTGCAAACTTTACCCCCCTCTCACCCCCAAAAGAGCCCATAACTATACCAGAAGAATGTAGAGACCCTGAAATCACAGACACTCAGGTTAAAACAGCCCTTTCCAAAGCCAAAAACACAGCATCAATGGGACTGGACAGTGTCCCAGGCTGCGTCCTACACGGGCTCAAAGACAAACTAACCCCTCACCTAAACACACTCTTCAAACTCAGCCTCGCCACAGGCTATGTACCCACAAAGTGGTGCACAGCAATGGTTATTCTGCTCCACAAAGGTGGAGCCACAACAGACCCCAGAAACTATCGCCCTATAAGCCTGACTAGCTTGGTCTGCAAGGCTATGGAGCGCATCATCATGGAACTCATTAACAGAGATATTGGGAGCAACCAAACACTGGACCCTACTCAGTTTGGCTTTGTTAAGGGCAGATCATGCCTCCTAAACCTGCTGGACTTCTTTGAGACAGTTACCAAGGCTATAGATGAGGGAAAGGTGGTACACACACACAGCATACCTGGACCTCGCAAAGGCCTTCGACACCATTCCCCATTCTGGTATAGACAAGCTCATCAGCCTGAACATAAACCCCAATGTCATGAAATGGGTTGCTAATTGGCTCACAGACAGAACCCACATGGTGAGAGTTGTGGGAGCTAGGTCTGACTCTAAACCGGTTACAAGTGGCGTTCCCCAGGGCTCAGTCCTAGGACCCCTCCTCTTCAGCATATAGATCTCAGAGGTACAGGCAAGCACAGGAGGACTATGGCTGACCAAGTTCACAGACGACTTCAAACTAGGGGCTATAACTGACTCCCCGGCTGACGCAGATATCCTCCAAAAGGGTCTCACTGAGACAGATACCTGGTGTCAAAATCATGGCCTCAAGCTAAATGCCAAAAGGTGTACAGTCATCCCCTTTGGAAAAAACAAAGTACACACAAACTACCACATAGGTGGTAGCCCCCTAAATACGGAAAATGTAATAAGGGATCTGGGGACCCAAGTAGATAGTAATCTCTCCTTTGATAATCACATTGCAAAAGTGGTTAGAAAATCCTTCTATGTGGCCCACCTAATCACAAAAGGGTTTGCATCTCGATCAAAAGAGGTCATTGTGCCCCTCTACTCATCACTCATCAGACCCATCATAGAGTACAATGCCCCATTTGGGATGGACCTTACAAGACACTTGCAACAGCTGGAAAGACCAGAGAAGTACCTCACCAAGAGGATCACTGGCCTCAAACAGATGCCCTATGCAGCTCAACTGAAGAAACTCCAGCTGTACTTGGTTGCATACTGCCTATTCGGAGGTGATATCTGCCTGACATACAAGGCCATGTCCAACCCAGAATTGATGGACATGCTCCACCTAAAGAAAACTTTATCCCTTCGAGCCACACGCTCTAGGGATCTAAACCTCACCACAACAATAAATAGGATGTGCTAGAGGGATAGATTCCTGTCCAAGAAACTTCCCATGCTTTGGAACAAGATTCCAATCTACATTAGGCACAGCTCCTTGCTAACACTCTTCAAGAGTAACCTTGACAAGTGGATGGGAAACAGAAAGTTTACCTCAGGGATCACTTCAGTGGCTCTGCTGGACAGAGACACAAGGAACTAATCTAAGGGGGCGGCGAAAGCCAACACATTCTGGCTAGGCTTATAAATGCCTTCAGGCAGATAGCCTAGTACCCACCTATGAACCTATGAAGTAAAGTTGAAATAGTTCCAATACTAGATGCTGTTTGAATGTCTAGAAAAGAATAACATTTAGTAGGAAAAATGCCATTTCATCAGCTAACATATGTTTCTCCCTTATTTTCATTCTGTGTAACATTTGCTGACATCTTGGTTGCATTTCATATTGTTTCTGCATTACTGGCCATGGAAGTAACTTGGTAGATGTCAGCAGAGTACAGATATTTACTGTGACAGGAGGACGGTTGTTCTTGGCCCTTGGGAATCTGTAAATACAATATTCTAGATGTAGCTACTGTTCTCATTGCCCTATGTACAGCAGGCAGCACAGTGGAGCAGCACTTCGTGTTCCTGCCTCAGAGCTTTAGGTTTCTTTGGTTCAGTTCCTGGCTCGGACGCTTTCTGTACAGATGGTGGCTGTTCTTCTTCTCTCCATGTGGGTTTTTGCTGGCTACTCCTGTTTCCTCCCACGTATCAAATACATGCTGTTAGCTGCATTTCTGCTCCCTTAAATCACCCATAGATAGGTGTCTGTGTGTCTGTTTATGTGTGAGTGTGCCACTATGTGTGATGTGCATGAGTGTGTTTGTGTGTGTGTGTGTGTGTGTGTGTGTGTGTGTGTGTGTGTGTGTGTGTGTGTGTGTGTGTGTGTGTGTGTGTGTGTGTCTGTGTGTTTGTGTGTGTGTGTGATGTGCGTGAGTGTGTTTGGGTGTGTGTGTGTGTGTGTGTGTGTGTGTGTGTGTGTGTATACATGTGTGTGTGTGTCTGTGTTTGTGTTTGTGTGAGTGTGTTTGCGTCTGTGTGTGTGTGTGTGTGTGTGTGTGTGTGTGTGTGTGTGTGTGTGTGTGTGTGTGTCTGTGTGTGTTTCTGTGTTTGTGTGTGTGTGTGTGTGTGTGTGTGTGTATGTGTGTGTGTGTGTTTGAGTTTGTATGAGTATGTGCATGTCTATGGGTATTTGTGTGTGCGCACGTGTATGTGTGTGTACACGTGTATGTGTGTGCGTGTGCACGTGTATGTGTGTGTGCACGTGTATGTGTGTGTGCACGTGTATGTGTGTGTGTGCACGTGTATGTGTGTGTGTGCACTTGTATGTGTGTGTGCACGTGTATGTGTATGCATCCTGCCATGGATCGGTATTCTGTTCAAGATTAGCTTCTCTACCTTAAACTCACAACAGTGAATAGGGCAAAGGAAAATACCGCTCAACCTAAAAAAAATCAAAAATCTGGACAAAGGCCCATGAAAAATAGGTACAAATGGCCAAAAATCTGTACACTAATTAACATAAAATTTGCATATATAATTATGTAACCCCAGCCATTCCAATAGAATTGTGGGCTTTTAAATGCAAACTGTGGGCTTTTAAATGCAAACTGAAGAACAGACAACCAAAATATGACCACCAGCACTCTTCAGGACAACTTCCAGGTGCCTGTTAACTATTGCAAATTATACAATGACCCCTCATTAATATTCCAAAATGTGCACACTAATTGGTCAGCGTGCCCGTTGTAAATCAGACGTATACTAATGGAAAAGGTCCAGTCGCCTGAACTTTTTCCATTAGTATAAGTCTTTTTTTTTTTTTGTTAGAGGGCAACGGAGAACAGAAGAGCTCCGTTGCTGTAATCTCGCTATGTTAAATGGGTTTAACACAGTGAGGTATCTTAAAAAAAGCAGCGGAGATCTTCCTTTCTCCATTGCTTCCACACACAGCTCTGATGTACTGCGTAAGCATACGCATGCGCAGTACATCAGAACTGACGCAGAATAACAGACAGCTGCGGAAGGGCAGCACAGAGGCATTATACAATGCCATTATTTAAGAAAAGTATTTTTTTTTCTTAAATAATGTCATTGCATAACAGCAATAACCCATGCCTGGGTGTGGGTAATGCTGGATTTACCCACGGTTGTCTTTGTTTGGCCACTTGGAAGCTTCAAGTGACCAAACCACACCAAGCATGGGTAAATCCAGCATTACCCACACCCAGGCATAGGTTATTGCTTAAACATTCTGGATGCTGACAACATTTCAAGTGAAGCTTTCACTGCAACTCTTATGTCTTTATATATTTTTGTGACAATGCAGTTAATTCTTAAAAGGGTAAATAACATGAAAAGCATCACACACAGCCACTTTCAAGTAAGCAAGCATGCATCTTATTTCTATCATTTGTGCAGAGGTGTTTATACTGTTTGTTTTCAAATAAAAAAAATCAGGGTGGCCTAATGGTTAAGGTGTTTGCCTTAGAAACACAAGGTGCAGGGTTTGAGTCTCACAAGGGATAATTGGCTAGGCTTAAAATGGCTCGTAAGGGCAGTTAGCTTAGTACTAACCTATGAAAAAATTGATTAGCACACCTCTTCAACCTTAGAACAAAAATGCAGTATGTCCTCTTATAAAACTACCACTGTGTCAATAACATAGAAAATGTCTTTTAAATACTTAACATGTTTTAAACAAAGTGTTACTGGAAAAGCAAAAGCATTCTTGTAAGCAAACAAATGAATATCCAACAACATGGCTCCTTGGGCATATTCACATGTGAAACACAGGCAAATGCGGACTGTGGGACTCAAACCCTGCGCTACAGGAACTACAGGTCACAGCCTTAACTCTGCACCAACTACCAGACATTAATAATGTCCCCCCTGTATAACATGTCTGTGCAAAAAAAAAAATCTGCATAATGTTGCAGTACATCATTAGCGACAAGAGAGAAATAAAGCTACATTCTCAGGATGCAGAACACCTGTCTGGCATGTCCATCTAGAGCGCGAGGCATCCATTCCATGTTGACTAACACCGGCCTTACAGGAACACTTAACAGAGAAGCCCGCCTTTTGTTTCTAACAAAAATGGTCAGTTTGGGAAAGATGGCAGTGGTAGTGAGTCAAGAGATAAAACACAAATCAAACTTGGGTCTTGACTCAAGCACACAAACTATCTTTTACAGGTTTGACAAACCAGGTTTCAAATAAGTTTGCTTTAGCACATGAATTCCCCAGACCCCCACCCATTGCCTATGATGAATGCAGAATGATTAAATTGTTACATCGCAGCATCTCAGATGCACGCGTTTGTTATACTGTTATTTTGTGTAATAACCTTGATTGCCGGTTTGGCAATGTTTGTCTGAAAAAGGCTGAATTACTCTTTGTTTTATGTATCTGTTACTACTAAACTGGTGCTCAAAATATGCTTCTGACAGAACCACATCATGCTGCCCATGTTACGTTCTCTGCGATCTACGTCTTGTGATTCTAAGTTGATAGCTACACTATCAGGTCCTCCCTGATTTAATAATCCCATAATATACTCATCAATAAAATCAAAGAATTTGCTTTTAGGATTAAACAAACTGACCATGTTTAACTGTCTCAAAAAAGTAATATGTCTGGGGAATTTCTTCCATTTAGCTTCCAACTTTTATTTAACACTGCTTTTCCTTAAACTGTGTGTGTGTGTGTGTGTGTGTGTGTGTGTGTGTGTGTGTGTGTGTGTGTGTGTGTGTGTGTGTGTGTATGGCTGGGAACTGTGTGTGTGTGTGTGGCTAGGAACTCTGTGTGTGTGTGTGTGTGTGTGTGTGTGTGTGTGTGTGTGTGTGTGTGTGTGTGTGTGTGTGTGTGTGTGTGTATGGCTGGGAACTGTGTGTGTGTGTGTGTGTGTGTGTGTGTGTGTGTGTGTGTGTGTGTGTGTGTGTGTGTGTGTGTGTGTGTGGCTAGGAACTCTGTGTGTGTGTGTGTGTGTGTGTGTGTGTGTGTGTGTGTGTGTGTGTGTGTGTGTGTGTGTTTATGTATGGCTGGGAATTGTGTGTGTGTGTTTGTGTGTCTGTGTGTGTTTCTGTGTTTGTGTGTGTGTGTGTGTGTGTGTGTGTGTGTGTGTGTGTGTGTGTGTGTGTGTGTGTGTGTGTGTGTGTCTGTGTGTGTGTGTGTGTGTATGTGTGTGTGTGTTTGAGTTTGTATGAGTATGTGCATGTCTATGGGTATTTGTGTGTGCGCACGTGTATGTGTGTGTACACGTGTATGTGTGTGCGTGTGCACGTGTATGTGTGTGTGCACGTGTATGTGTGTGTGCACGTGTATGTGTGTGTGTGCACTTGTATGTGTGTGTGCACGTGTATGTGTATGCATCCTGCCATGGATCGGTATTCTGTTCAAGATTAGCTTCTCTACCTTAAACTCACAACAGTGAATAGGGCAAAGGAAAATACCGCTCAACCTAAAAAAAATCAAAAATCTGGACAAAGGCCCATGAAAAATAGGTACAAATGGCCAAAAATCTGTACACTAATTAACATAAAATTTGCATATATAATTATGTAACCCCATTCATTCCAATAGAATTGTGGGCTTTTAAATGCAAACTGTGGGCTTTTAAATGCAAACTGAAGAACAGACAACCAAAATATGACCACCAGCACTCTTCAGGACAACTTCCAGGTGCCTGTTAACTATTGCAAATTATACAATGACCCCTCATTAATATTCCAAAATGTGCACACTAATTGGTCAGCGTGCCTGTTGTAAATCAGGGGCTTAAAAAGCCGTGCTTTAATTTCCATAGACAGTCACTTTAGAGACCCCAACTCAGACTCCGTGCGAATTACTATTTAAAGGGTTAACAAGGGTTATTAACAAAATTGAACTATTTTCCTGCTTAAAACTGATTATGGAAAAACCATGCCGACATCGAACGATAGAAAATGAAGGGAAGGCAGACAAGGAATTTTCCTGCCATAATCTAAGAGTAAATGTTAACAAGTAGGTTATAAAAAAGAGCTGCTCTTTCAATGCGTTTCACCACGCTTATGTTTGCACTTGCTGCAGTCATCAACAGGGTAAAACAGCTAAGGCACAAAAGCTTAAACAATCTGATCTAAAATCATTTTAAATGTACTCTTTTAAAAAAATTGGGTGGGTAATGCTTAAGGTTTCTTAAAACACAAGGGGAGTCAGTACAAGCATCACTTAAATCCTTGGCAAGTGTTATACTGTTGTTAAAATAAATCAGGTTTCCTAATTTATGGTTTCCTTTGAACAATGCAGTTAATCTACAAGGGATAATGGTAACTTAAAAGCTAACAGTACTTGATAAGCAAAGCATTATTTTAAAATTTTCAATGAACAAATGCGTTTGTTTCAATAAAAACAGTGCTAAATGGAAAAGTGTTTTAAAAACAAAAGGTTTAACAAAGTGATACTTGAAGCAAAAGCTCTGTAAGAATAATGATACCAAAACATGTCTTTCAATTCATTAAAACAACAATGCGAGGATAAACCTCTTTTCAGGAACACGGGCACGCTAAATTGTCCAACTACCGACATTTTAACCCTGATAACACTGAAAGAAAAATTCATAAGGGATAATATTTCACAAATGGATTGCAATTCCAGTGAAACACGCTGGATGTATCAACCGAGGCACCATTCATGTTGACTAACACCGCCTACTAAAAACTTAAGAAACCCCGTTTGTTTAGCAAAATCATTGCAAAATTGCAGTTAATGGCAAGAGATAAAATAAATCAACTTTCGACAACACCTCTATCTTTACAGGTTTGAAACCTTCCATTAATGTTTCAAGAACCTAAAACCCCTGCCTTTTATGTATAAATGTTTAATTGTAAATGGGATTAGTGACAAGAATATACCATTTAGTTTCCCTTTCTGCCTAACAATTTTTCGAGGCTGATTACCTTTCATAATTTTTACAATAAACCGGCCAAATTGCCTTAGAACACACATGTTAAAAGTTACATCGCAGCATCTCGTCGGTTTTTGTTAACTTCATTTTATAACCTGATTTTTACATGTTGTCTAAAAGGAATTAAGTTTTGTTTTAGTATTTAAAATGAACTGTTAATGTTGTTGTAAAT